>NW_026600287.1:5000-130000 GCF_029448725.1 Salvelinus fontinalis
TATAAAGCCAACAAATAAGAACATTGCAGCCTGCAGGTAGAAGATCTCCTATAAATCACATTGGCTACACATGGCCTGTCTGCAATGAACTTGAAACATTTGTATAAACTATTAAGTTGGCTCCAGCCCTGAAGCTTGCACTGGTGAACTTGCAGCGTTGTATAACATATTCTGGGCCCTCCGTTTCCCCAGCAGTGAGCTCAGGACAGACACAGCTGTAGGCTATTTGCACATAAGAAGCAGTGCGTGACTTGGGCAGGAACTCATCAGAGCTGAGTACTGGCACCTCACATGTTCTACTGCTGTTATTACTCTTATAGAATATTAGCTCACAGGTATTGTGGAGCTCAAGCACCTAAATACGAACAGTACCAGTACCCAAAATGATTTCCGGAACCTATTTCAGTCCAAGTCCAGCACTGATAAGAAGTAATCAGGTCGGCCTATTTTATGACATTTCCACTGGATCAGAGCATGACATTTTTCACTTTCACGCTGAGTGGTTATGGAAAGGGAGAGGGCTTGAAATATTTCTCAGGTAGCCTATAGGCCTACTTCTATTTCTGTGTGTCTTTACTCAACAGTGACGCACTCTAAACAAAAAAGACAATAACTAAATTGACAACTTGTAAATGGAATGAAATTAACCAAAACTTGTTTCTCACAATTGTAGAATAGGTTGTGCACCTTTACCTCAAAATTGGGGGAAAAAAGGGGTATCAAATTGGTAGTAACAGTCTTGTCTCTACGCTGCAACTCCCGTACGGCCTCGGGAGAGGCGACGGTCGAGAGCCAAGCGTCCTCCGAAACACGACCCTGCCAAGCCACACTGCTTCTTGACACACAGCTCGCTTAACCCAGAAGCCAGCCGCACCAACGTGTCAGACGAAACACCGTGTAACTGGCGACCGCGTTAGCGTGCATGCGCCCGGCCCGCCACAAGGAATCGCTAGAGCGAGATGAGACGAGGACATCCCGGCCGGCCAAACCCTCCCCTAACCCGGACGACGCTGGGCCAATTGTGCATCGCCTCATGAGTCTCCTGGTCGCGTCCGGCTGCAACACAGCCCGGGATCAAACCCGGATCTGTAGTGACTTAGACCACTGCACCACTCAGGAAGCAGTTGACAGAAATGATATGAATGAAGGGTAAATGTACTGCTGGTGATACACTGTATGTCATGGAGAAGTGATTTACACTAACAATCAAATGCTAACAATTCACACAATGAAGTTATGAAACAATGAATGTGCACAAATTGGTAGGAGAGAGGTACATGGTCCATCAGACGTCTGTATTGGCCATGCAGCATTTACGGTGATAGGACCTTGGCACCAGTCAGACTTCTTGCGCATCACAGAGCAGTGCAGAGCTGTTGTCAAGGAAGTGAGTTTGTGTTTATACAGGATGTACCGCCCAAACTACTGTCAATGTGGAGCTCTACAGAGCCCGCCGTATTGTTACAACGTTTGGGAGGGGCGTGGCTGTGGTACAGTGCTTGATTTGGCCTCTGCATGCCTCTGGAGGCTCCACAATTGCGTCACACCCTGCATATGGAGCCTCCGACCACATTTTCGGATCAAGCATAAATTATCTTTTAGTCTAGGCCTCCTGCAATGGATTAGTTCACTGAAATGGGTGCATTTGCATATGTTTTATATATATATATATAAAACAATATTGGTTGACCAACAGCCTAACGACCAAACACTTGACCAGTCGACTAATTGGGGCCAGCCCTAGTTTGGTAATATAATTGACTGTTGTAACCTGTCCCTTTACACGTTGTCAACACTGCTGCTGACCCTGTGGAAAGACACAGACCTCTAGTAGAGGATCATGTTTAGAAACAGATCATCTATCTGAAGCAGACGATGTTCCTCTGACACTATCTAACGTTCAGACAGACGGACCGCTCCAGGAGAACTATCTGAAGCAGACGATGTTCCTCTGACACTATCTAACGTTCAGACAGACGGACCGCTCCAGGAGAACTATCTGAAGCAGACGATGTTCCTCTGACACTATCTAACGTTCAGACAGACGGACCGCTCCAGGAGAACTATCTGAAGCAGACGATGTTCCTCTGACACTATCTAACGTTCAGACAGACGGACCGCTCCAGGAGAACTATCTGAAGCAGACGATGTTCCTCTGACACTATCTAACGTTCAGACAGACGGACCGCTCCAGGAGAACTATCTGAAGCAGACGATGTTCCTCTGACACTATCTAACGGTCAGACAGACGGACCGCTCCAGGAGAACTATCTGAAGCAGACGATGTTCCTCTGACACTCTCTAACGTTCAGACAGACGGACCGCTCCAGGAGAACTATCTAAAGCAGACGATGTTCCTCTGACACTATCTGACGTTCAGACAGACGGACCGCTCCAGGAGAAACTGGCCTTATGATGAACTCTCTTTTGAGCCTGAGGATATTCTGTGGTGATAAGAATGGCTGGGCTGTAATAGCTGTATTAGACAGGGTTGTAAGTGAATCAGGAGGATGTCTGAGACATTGAGACTAGCAGTGATCTGCTCCTCCTCATGTGTAGTCTTATTACCATGTTAGAGAGGGAGGACTGTGACCCGAGGGCCTACGGTCCAGAGATGACAGGAGGGGGGTTTGTGGTTCTCTGTGCCTCTGAAGCTGCTATTAAACCTCCGTTCTTTCCTTCCGGATAACCAAAAAGGAGGTTTACCTACATCTTTCAGCAGATTCACTCAGATCTGTGGGAGCAAAGTGAGACAGTGAAGGAGACCGGGATGCACTTCTAGCTATTCAACAGGGCCTTTTACTACTGGGTGACAGCTGTACTGTGTAAAACAGGTTAACTAGCACTACCAGCTCTGTCTCTCAGAACAGGAATAACTACAGCTGTACTGTGTAAAACAGGTTAACTAGCACTACCAGCTCTGTCTCTCAGAACAGGAATAACTACAGCTGTACTGTGTAAAACAGGTTAACTAGCACTACCAGCTCTGTCTCTCAGAACAGGAATAACTACAGCTGTACTGTGTAAAACAGGTTAACTAGCACTACCAGCTCTGTCTCTCAGAACAGGAATAACTACAGCTGTACTGTGTAAAACAGGTTAGCTAGTACTACCAGCTCTGTCTCTCAGAACAGGAATAACTACAGCTGTACTGTGTAAACCAGGTTAACTAGTACTACCAGCTCTGTCTCTCAGAACAGGAATAACTACAGCTGTACTGTGTAAACCAGGTTAACTAGTACTACCAGCTCTGTCTCTCAGAACAGGAATAACTACAGCTGTACTGTGTAAAACAGGTTAGCTAGTACTACCAGCTCTGTCTCTGTCTCTCAGAACAGGAATAACTACAGCTGTACTGTGTAAAACAGGTTAGCTAGTACTACCAGCTCTCTCTCAGAACAGGAATAACTACAGCTGTACTGTGTAAACCAGGTTAACTAGCACTACCAGCTCTGTCTCTCAGAACAGGAATAACTACAGCTGTACTGTGTAAACCAGGTTAGCTAGTACTACCAGCTCTGTCTCTCAGAACAGGAATAACTACAGCTGTACTGTGTAAAACAGGTTAGCTAGTACTACCAGCTCTGTCTCTCAGAACAGGAATAACTACAGCTGTACTGTGTAAAACAGGTTAACTAGCACTACCAGCTCTGTCTCTCAGAACAGGAATAACTACAGCTGTACTGTGTAAACCAGGTTAACTAGCACTACCAGCTCTGTCTCTCAGAACAGGAATAACTACAGCTGTACTGTGTAAAACAGGTTAGCTAGTGCTACCAGCTCTGTCTCTCAGAACAGGAATAACTACAGCTGTACTGTGTAAACCAGGTTAACTAGTACTACCAGCTCTGTCTCTCAGAACAGGAATAACTACAGCTGTACTGTGTAAAACAGGTTAGCTAGCACTACCAGCTCTGCCTCTCAGAACAGGAATAACTACAGCTGTACTGTGTAAAACAGGTTAGCTAGTACTACCAGCTCTGTCTCTCAGAACAGGAATAACTACAGCTGTACTGTGTAAACCAGGTTAACTAGTACTACCAGCTCTGTCTCTCTCTCAGAACAGGAATAACTACAGCTGTACTGTGTAAACCAGGTTAACTAGTACTACCAGCTCTGTCTCTCAGAACAGGAATAACTACAGCTGTACTGTGTAAACCAGGTTAACTAGTACTACCAGCTCTGTCTCTCTCTCAGAACAGGAATAACTACAGCTGTACTGTGTAAACCAGGTTAACTAGTACTACCAGCTCTGTCTCTCTCTCAGAACAGGAATAACTACAGCTGTACTGTGTAAACCAGGTTAACTAGCACTACCAGCTCTGTCTCTCAGAACAGGAATAACTACAGCTGTACTGTGTAAACCAGGTTAACTAGCACTACCAGCTCTGTCTCTCAGAACAGGAATAACTACAGCTGTACTGTGTAAAACAGGTTAGCTAGTACTACCAGCTCTGTCTCTCAGAACAGGAATAACTACAGCTGTACTGTGTAAACCAGGTTAACTAGCACTACCAGCTCTGTCTCTCAGAACAGGAATAACTACAGCTGTACTGTGTAAACCAGGTTAACTAGCACTACCAGCTCTTTGAATGGCTGCTGTCTGTCTCAGAATAGGAATAGCTAGAGCTGTCGGATCTAGAAGCACAAGCATTTCGCTACACTCGGAATAACATCTGCTAACCATATGTTTGTGACCAATAAAATGTTATCTGAATGGAAACTACTCTGACGTTATTGCACTAGCAGGTCATGTGCTGTTGTGGAATCTCATTCTCCTGACTGTCTCCCTCTGTCCTGACAGTCAGCCCCTCACTGAGTCTATTGTAACTCGCCCTCTGTCCTGACAGTCAGCCCCTCACTGGGTCTATTGTGACTGTCGCCCTCTGTCCTGACAGTCAGCCCCTCACTGGGTCTATTGTGACTGTCGCCCTCTGTCCTGACAGTCATCCTCTCACGGGGTCTATTGTGACTGTCGCCCTCTGTCCTGACAGTCGTCCCCTCACCGGGTCTATTGTGACTGTCTCTGTCCTGACAGTCAGCCCCTCACTGGGTCTATTGTGACTGTCTCTGTCCTGACAGTCAGCCCCTCACTGGGTCTATTGTGACTGACTGTCTCTGTCCTGACAGTCAGCCCCTCACTGGGTCTATTGTGACTGTCGCCCTCTGTCCTGACAGTCATCCCCTCACCGGGTCTATTGTGACTGTCTCTGTCCTGACAGTCAGCCCCTCACTGGGTCTATTGTGACTGTCGCCCTCTGTCCTGACAGTCATCCTCTCACTGGGTCTATTGTGACTGTCGCCCTCTGTCCTGACAGTCAGCCCCTCACTGGGTCTATTGTGACTGTCGCCCTCTGTCCTGACAGTCAGCCCATCACTGGGTCTATTGTGACTGTCGCCATCTGTCCTGACAGTCATCCTCTCACTGGGTCTATTGTGACTGTCGCCCTCTGTCCCGACAGTCATCCTCTCACGGGGTCTATTGTGACTGTCGCCCTCTGTCCTGACAGTCAGCCCTTCACTGGGTCTATTGTGACTGTCGCCCTCTGTCCTGACAGTCATCCTCTCACTGGGTCTATTGTGGCTGTCTCTGTCCTGACAGTCAGCCCATCACTGGGTCTATTGTGACTGTCGCCCTCTGTCCTGACAGTCATTCTCTCACTGGGTCTATTGTGACTGTCGCCCTCTGTCGTGACAGTCAGCCCCTCACTGGGTCTATTGTGACTGTCTTCCTCTGTCCTGACAGTCAGCCCCTCACTGGGTCTACTCGTAATGGTGTAGAATCAGAACGAGGGGAAGGAGAGGCTGTTGAAGAGCAGAGCAGCAGTATTAAGTGGCTCCAGTGGGGGGGTTACCAGCAGCAGGCAGTCTGTAATCTCTCCCCTCCAGTACCAGAGCAATGTCTGATCTCCCAGTATCATTACTGTACAGCATCAGCTGGTCTTACTGACTGGTCTTACTGACTGGTCTTACTGACTGGTCTTACTGACTGGTCTTTCTGACTGGTCTTTCTGACTGTTCTACTGTTCTCTACTATGTGTTCTAGGTAAAGAGAACGTACAGCCACGGGACGTACCGGGCAGGTGCCATGCGTCAGATCAGTCTGGTGGGGGCAGTGGACGAGGAGGTGGGGGATTACTTCCCAGAGTTCATCTCTATGCTGGAGGAGTCGCCCTTCCTAGAGGTGAGTAGCCCTGACACAGAATAATGATATAGATCCATAATTTATAGATAATATCAATCTATAGCTAATACGTTGGATTTAGTCATTTTCGCTAGGTTTCAAAATACTTTGGTTCAGGCCACATTGTTTAGGGAGAATTCAATTTATTTAATCTATAAACAAAGGAGAGTTGCCCTCTAGTGGTTGAAAAGGGTAATTATGTTTTTTCAACAACAACAACAAAGCATTGGTTTTGATGGATGTCTGAAAAATGGTATTTCCTCTTTCCTGTTCCAGTTTGTTTTCTCACACCCCTCTATCATTCTATTCCTCCCTTACTGTAACTCTGGCGTCCGCTTCTCCCTGCAGCGGACGTTACCGTGGGGTACGTTCTCCAGTCTGAAGCTGAAGAGTCCAACAGAGAGTGACGACGGGCCCATCATGTGGGTGCGACCTGGGGAACAGATGATCCCTGTTGCAGACATACCAAAGTCTCCCTACATAAGGAGAAGGTGAGGGCTCACTGTGTTCACAGGTAGTAGGTCCTACTTTCACACGGAGATGCAAATGTCTGTTTTTACAGGATCCTACTTCAAGAGGAACTACTCTGGGTCTTAACACACACGTTATGTTCTGTTATCCTCATGGGGACCTACAATGTATTTCCATTCAACATCCTATTTTCCCTAACCAGTAATCCAACCCTAATTGAAACCCTAACCCCTAAATTTAAAATAGCCTTTTAAAAATATATATTTCACCTTTTATTTAACCAGGTAGGCCAGTTGAGAACAAATTCTCATTTACAACTGCGACCTGGACAAGATAAAGCAAAGCAGTGTGACAAAAACAACACAGTTACACATGGGATAAACAAACGTACAGTCAATAACACAAAAGAAAAATTCTATGTACAGTGTGTGCAAATGTAGAAGAGTAGGGAGGTAAGACAATATAGGCCATAGTGGCGAAATAATTACAATTTAACATTAACACTGGAGTGATAGATGTGCAGATGATGATGTGCAAGTAGAGATACTGGGGTGCAAAAGAGCAAAAATAAATAACAATATGGGGATGAGGTAGTTGGTTGGGCTAATTACAGATGGGCTGTGTACAGGTGCAGTGATCGGCAAGCTGCTCAGATAGCTGATGTTTAAAGTTAGTGAGGGAAATGTAAGTCTCCAACTTCAGTGATTTTTGCAATTCGTTCCAGTCATTGGCAGCAGAGAACTGGAAGGAAAGGCGGCCAAAGCAAGTGTTGGCTTTGTGAGTGACCAGTGAAATATACCTGCTGGAGCGCGTGCTACGGGTGGGTGTTGCTTTGGTAACCAGTGAGCTGAGATAATGCAGGGCTTTACCTAGCAAAGACTTATAGATGACCTGGAGCCAGTGAGTTTGGCAACGAATGTGAAGCGAGGGCCAGCCAATGAGAGCATACAGGTTGCAGTGATGTGTAGTATATGGGACTTTGGTGACAAAATAGATGGCACTGTGAGAGACTACATCCAATTTGCTGAGTAGAGTGTTGGAGGCTATTTTGTAAATGACATCGCCGAAGTCAAGGATCGGTAGGATAGTCAGTTTTACGAGGGTATGTTTAGCAGCATGAGTGAAGGAGGCTTTGTTGCGGAATAGGAAGCAGATTCTAGATTTAACTTTGGATTGGAGATGCTTAATGTGAGTCTGGAAGGAGAGTTTACAGTCTAACCAGACCCCTAGGTATTTGTAGTTGTCCACATATTCTAAGTCAGAACCGTCCAGAGTAGCGATGCGGGCGGGTGTGGGCAGCGATCGGTTGAAGAGCATGCATTTAGTTTCACTTGCATTTAAGAGCAGTTGGAGGCCACGGAATGAGTGTTGTATGGCATTGAAGCTCGTCTGGAGGTTTGTTAACACAGTGTCCAAGGAAGGGCCAGATGTATACAGAATGGTGTCATCTGCGTAGAGGTGGATCAGAGAACCACCAGCAGCAAGAGCGATATCATTGATATATACAGAGAAAAAAGTCGGCCCAAGAATTGAACCCTTTTTCCTCATGGGGACGTGGGAAACGTCCCCACCAGGGAGAATTTTCCTTGTTTTGTAGGTCCCCCCACAAGGATAGAAGAACCAACCAACACACAGCCCCTGGGTGTCCCCTAAGCGTGAGGTTGCGCGGGGCTAAGAAGGGATTTCATCTCGATACTGAATGTTGATATTGGCTTCATTTTAAATGTCTGTTCTTCTTCAAAGACAAAGAGAAGCTGATTTTCCACACTACACATGTGCAGAATGTACTGTCCAGCGATTGGCTATTTCTTTTCATCCTCCTCTCTCTTTTTCCTTCTTAATGTCCTGACTGTAATGTTGCTTTCCATAAACATGAGGTCTGCGTCACAAATCACACCCTATTCTCTAGTGCACTAATTTTAACCAGGCCAGGGCCCTGTAGGGCACTATAGCGAATTGGGTGTCATTTGGGACGCAGAAGAAAGGAGTCTTGCTATTTTCTGCTCTGAACCGCTCAGCTTCTCAGGATGAGGCGATTAGCTCATCTCTGAACCTCTCGGCTTCTCAGGATGAGGCGATTAGCTCATCTCTGAAGCTCTCGGCTTCTCAGGATGAGGCCATTAGCTCATCTCTGAAGCTCTCGGTTTCTCAGGATGAGGCCATTAGCTCATTTCTGAAGCTCTCGGCTTCTCAGGATGAGGCCATTAGCTCATTTCTGAAGCTCTCGGCTTCTCAGGATGAGGCCATTAGCTCATTTCTGAAGCTCTCGGCTTCTCAGGATGAGGCCATTAGCTCATTTCTGAAGCTCTCGGCTTCTCAGGATGAGGCCATTAGCTCATCTCTGAACCTCTCGGCTTCTCAGGATGAGGCCATTAGCTCATCTCTGAACCTCTCGGCTTCTCAGGATGAGGCGATTAGCTCATCTCTGAACCGCTCGGCTTCTCAGGATGAGGCGATTAGCTCATCTCTGAACCGCTCGGCTTCTCAGGATGAGGCGATTAGCTCATCTCTGAACCGCTCGGCTTCTCAGGATGAGGCGATTAGCTCATCTCTGAAGCTCTCGGCTTCTCAGGATGAGGCCATTAGCTCATCTCTGAACCTCTCGGCTTCTCAGGATGAGGCCATTAGCTCATCTCTGAACCTCTCGGCTTCTCAGGATGAGGCCATTAGCTCATCTCTGAACCTCTCGGCTTCTCAGGATGAGGCCATTAGCTCATCTCTGAACCTCTCGGCTTCTCAGGATGAGGCCATTAGCTCATCTCTGAACCGCTCGGCTTCTCAGGATGAGGCGATTAGCTCATCTCTGAAGCTCTCGGCTTCTCAGGATGAGGCCATTAGCTCATTTCTGAAGCTCTCGGCTTCTCAGGATGAGGCCATTAGATCATCTCTGAAGCTCTCGGCTTCTCAGGATGAGGCCATTAGATCATCTCTGTGCTTAGTTTATCATCATGATGTCATTGTAGGCTACCACCATAGAAAATCAATTCTGCGTAAAAAGAGGAGAGGGAGACGAAAAGAGGGTTACCCGTTAGTCAGAGCCCGTTACCCGTTAGTCGAAGCCCGCGCACCCGTTAGTCGGAGGCCGTTAGTCGGAGGCCGTTAGTCGGAGGCCGTTAGTCGGAGGCCGTTAGTCGGAGGCCGTTAGTCGGAGCCCGCGCACCCGTTAGTCGGAGGCCGTTAGTCGGAGGCCCGTTAGTCGGAGGCCCGTTAGTCGGAGGCCCGTTAGTCGGAGGCCCGTTAGTCGGAGGCCCGTTAGTCGGAGGCCCGTTAGTCGGAGGCCCGTTAGTCGGAGGCCCGTTAGTCGGAGGCCCGTTAGTCGGAGGCCCGTTAGTCGGAGGCCCGTTAGTCGGAGGCCCGTTAGTCGGAGGCCCGTTAGTCGGAGGCCCGTTAGTCGGAGGCCCGTTAGTCGGAGGCCCGTTAGTCGGAGGCCCGTTAGTCGGAGGCCCGTTAGTCGGAGGCCCGTTAGTCGGAGGCCCGTTAGTCGGAGGCCCGTTAGTCGGAGGCCCGTTAGTCGGAGGCCCGTTAGTCGGAGGCCCGTTAGTCTATTTGGGATACAGGCTAAACTATTATTCTAAATATTTTATAGGAGCTGTCTTTTTGGGGGGTATTTCTTTCCTTGTCTTTATTCACACACAATAAAAACAATCTATCGTAGTCCCGTAATACCAATGACAGCTGTTCCAGATAACAATCCTACAATAGGGAAATGGGAGCTAAAGGTTCATGACTGTACTACAGACTACCTGCCAGAACACCCCGTCCTCTTCACTGTTGCCTGGGGTGGGCTTTACGAGACTACAGGCTGTCAGGAACACATGTCGGACCTGATGGCTGGATCTCTCACACACACACACACACACACACACACACACACACACACACACTGTGTTTTGGCTGCTGGAGGAGCAGAAGGATAAGGGAGACCCATAGGTAATACATCTTATCCGCCACCCTATACTCCCCTTTACACACACACACACACACACACACACACACACACACACACACACACACACACACACATCCTGTAAAATGGATGATTTATTTATTAGTTGAGTCTTCATGCTCAGGGAATCCTCAGGGATCTTTTATAGGACACAGTAACACATGGTGTATGGATCATACTGTACACAGACATGGGAACTGTGAAAGACATAGGAGACAGACATGGTTTATGGATCATACTGTGTACACAGACATGTGAACTGTGAAAGACATAGGAGACAGACATGGTTTATGGATCATACTGTACACAGACATGTGAACTGTGAAAGACAGAGACAGACATGGAGCCCTTGACTGAAGAGAAGGCCTCTTTTATGGCTGTTCCCAGGAAGATAGATGTGTTTATAGCCACTTGACCAAATAGTGGAAAAATAACACTTCACTTTCTGACTCAAAACAGCCACAGCAGATTTCTGTGAGTAAATGACTGAGTTTTCACTCTGTCTGCTTTCTCCCTCACCTCACCTTGCCATGTAATAAGTCTCACCAAGTTGACTTGGTCACCTTCACTAGTACCTCACTGTCTGTCCTCATAGATACTGTAGTATAGTGACTAGTACCTCTCTGTCTGTCCTCATAGATACTTTAGTATAGTGACTAGTACCTCGTTGTCTGTCCTCATAGATACTGTAGTATAGTGACTAGTACCTCGCTGTCTGTCCTCATTGATACTGTAGTATAGTGACTAGTACCTCGCTGTCTGTCCTCATAGATACTGTAGTATAGTGACTAGTACCTCTCTGTCTGTCCTCATAGATACTGTGGTATAGGGACTAGTACCTCTCTGTCTGTCCTCATAGATACTGTGTTATAGTGACTAGTACCTCGCTGTCTGTCCTCATTGATACTGTGTTATAGTGACTAGTACCTCGCTGTCTGTCCTCATAGATACTGTGGTATAGGGACTAGTACCTCTCTGTCTGTCCTCATAGATACTGTGGTATAGGGACTAGTACCTCTCTGTCTGTCCTCATAGATACTGTAGTATAGTGACTAGTACCTCGCTGTCTGTCCTCATTGATACTGTGTTATAGTGACTAGTACCTCTCTGTCTGTCCTCATAGATACTTTAGTATAGTGACTAGTACCTCGCTGTCTGTCCTCATAGATACTTTAGTATAGTGACTAGTACCTCTCTGTCTGTCCTCATAGATACTTTAGTATAGTGACTAGTACCTCTCTGTCTGTCCTCATAGATACTGTAGTATAGTGACTAGTACCTCTCTGTCTGTCCTCATAGATACTTTAGTATAGTGACTAGTACCTCTCTGTCTGTCCTCATAGATACTTTAGTATAGTGACTAGTACCTCTCTGTCTGTCCTCATAGATACTTTAGTATAGTGACTAGTACCTCGCTGTCTGTCCTCATAGATACTGTGTTATAGTGACTAGTACCTCGCTGTCTGTCCTCATAGATACTGTGTTATAGTGACTAGTACCTCTCTGTCTGTCCTCATAGATACTTTAGTATAGTGACTAGTACCTCTCTGTCTGTCCTCATAGATACTTTAGTATAGTGACTAGTACCTCTCTGTCTGTCCTCATAGATACTTTAGTATAGTGACTAGTACCTCGTTGTCTGTCCTCATAGATACTGTGTTATAGTGACTAGTACCTCGCTGTCTGTCCTCATTGATACTGTGTTATAGTGACTAGTACCTCGCTGTCTGTCCTCATAGATACTGTGTTATAGTGACTAGTACCTCTCTGTCTGTCCTCATTGATACTGTGTTATAGTGACTAGTACCTCTCTGTCTGTCCTCATAGATACTTTAGTATAGTGACTAGTACCTCTCTGTCTGTCCTCATAGATACTTTAGTATAGTGACTAGTACCTCTCTGTCTGTCCTCATAGATACTTTAGTATAGTGACTAGTACCTCTCTGTCTGTCCTCATAGATACTTTAGTATAGTGACTAGTACCTCGCTGTCTGTCCTCATAGATACTGTGTTATAGTGACTAGTACCTCGCTGTCTGTCCTCATAGATACTTTAGTATAGTGACTAGTACCTCGCTGTCTGTCCTCATTGATACTGTAGTATAGTGACTAGTACCTCGCTGTCTGTCCTCATTGATACTGTGTTATAGTGACTAGTACCTCGCTGTCTGTCCTCATTGATACTTTAGTATAGTGACTACTTTCTCTCCTGACTCGAACAGTATGACCAAATAGCCGTGGCCAATCGCTTCAGACACAGGAGCCCAAAAATGCTGGGCTCCCTCTCTCCCCCCCTGCCTCTTCCTCCTTCCCTCTCTCTCTCCTTCTCCCTCCCTCTCCCCTTCCCCCTCTCCTTGCCCCTCTCCCTCCCTCTCCCCAGAGTGCTGTCTGTTTCTTCTGTTGAAACCTTTTCTCTGGGTCTCAGCTTTACATGTATTACTTCATCCAGGCTGAAGTCCTGTCCTACTTCTGCATACTAAACAGCGCTCGGGTACATCACAAATGGCACACTAACCCCTATATAGCACACTACTGTAGGGCACTATATAGGGAAGAGGGTGTGATTTGTGACGCAGGCACTATCTCCTCGTTGGTTGTTTCACCCCATGATGTTCTCTCTGAGCACCAAGTGTTTGTAGTGTAATGCATGTTAAATGTGAGGATGTACTCATACTGCCTTTACACTGGCAGTGTTACTCCTCTCTCTGACTAAACCTCTTTCAAATGAACCCATTGCTGGTGGTTGAGAAAAATCCATGTTTTTTTAGGAATCTCATTTCAGATGCTTCTGCGGCAGAGTGTGTTGTGTCGCAACGTCAACCCAGTTCAGTATTTCCATTCTGTGACTTTGTGGTGAACCAATAAAACTCATGTTTATTACTTTGAATCAATTCCCTTCAGTCTGACTGGAGTTGAGGATAAATGTCTCGCGGTAGGGTCGTAGGGTCGGGCATGAGCGACTCGCGGTAGGGCAGCGCATGAGCGACTCGCGGTAGGGTCGTAGGGTCGGGCATGAGCGACTCGCGGTAGGGCAGCGCATGAGCGACTCGCGGTAGGGTCGTAGGGTCGGGCATGAGCGACCTGCGGTAGGGCAGCGCATGAGCGACTCGCGGTAGGGCCGCGCATGAGCGACTCGCGATAGGATCGGGGATGAGTGTAGGACATTGCGGTATATTCCTAGTCCTGGAGAGCGTGTGGGCTTCAGAGGAGGCTGGTGGGAGGAGCAATAGGACGACAGGCTCATTGTAATGTCTGGAATGGAATCAGTGGAATGGTATCAAACACATCCAACACATGGAAACAACGTTTGACTCCGTTCCATTGATTCCATTCCATGTGTTGAATCAGGTGCTATTGTGCGACACTGGGGAGAAACCCCTTCACACCTAGCTCTCCAGAACCAGACGGCTTACTTCCGGCTCGCCGGTGGTCTCTGGAACCAGACGGCTTACTTCCGGCTCGCCGGTGGTCTCTGGAACCAGACGGCTTACTTCCGGCTCGCCGGTGGTCTCTGGAACCAGACGGCTTACTTCCGGCTCGCCGGTGGTCTCTGGAACCAGACGGCGTACTTCTGGCTCGCCGGTGGTCTCTGGAACCAGACGGCGTACTTCTGGCTCGCCGGTGGTCTCTGGAACCAGACGGCGTACTTCTGGCTCGCCGGTGGTCTCTGGTACCAGACGGCGTACTTCCGGCTCGACCGGTGGTCTCTGGAACCAGACGGCGTACTTCTGGCTCGACCGGTGGTCTCTGGAACCAGACGGCGTACTTCTGGCTCGACCGGTGGTCTCTGGAACCAGACGGCGTACTTCCGGCTCGACCGGTGGTCTCTGGAACCAGACGGCTTACTTCCGGCTCGCCGGTGGTCTCTGGAACCAGACGGCTTACTTCCGGCTCGCCGGTGGTCTCTGGAACCAGACGGCTTACTTCTGGCTCGACCGGTGGTCTCTGGAACCAGACGGCTTACTTCTGGCTCGACCGGTGGTCTCTGGAACCAGACGGCTTACTTCCGGCTCGCCGGTGGTCTCTGGAATCAGACGGCTTACTTCCGGCTCGCCGGTGGTCTCTGGAACCAGACGGCTTACTTCCGGCTCGACCGGTGGTCTCTGGAACCAGACGGCTTACTTCCGGCTCGCCGGTGGTCTCTGGAACCAGACGGCTTACTTCCGGCTCGACCGGTGGTCTCTGGAACCAGACGGCTTACTTCCGGCTCGACCGGTGGTCTCTGGAACCAGACGGCGTACTTCTGGCTCGCCGGTGGTCTCTGGAACCAGACGGCGTACTTCCGGCTCGACCGGTGGTCTCTGGAACCAGACGGCGTACTTCTGGCTCGCCGGTGGTCTCTGGAACCAGACGGCGTACTTCCGGCTCGCCGGTGGTCTCTGGAACCAGACGGCGTACTTCCGGCTCGCCGGTGGTCTCTGGAACCAGACGGCATACGGCTCGACGGTGGTCTCTGGAACCAGACGGCTTACCTCCAAAATATTTGAATGTAGTTGCCAATAGGTGTACTAAGCTAAAAGGTCAGGGATATCCTAGACCAGCTCTCCAGAGTCAGGATGTTGGATCAGGAACAACATGGCTTTATGACAGATAAAAATAATCTATCATATAGTAATTGATGATTGATTGATTATTTTGGTCTTATTATGGGCCGCCTGCTATATAAATTTGTGTTAATCTCAATGTCCTCTCCTCCAGGTCAACCAATGAGATCAAGAACCTGCAGTACCTACCTCGGGCCAGCGAGCCTCGTGAGATGCTGTTTGATGACCGGACGCGTGCCCACGCTGACCACATCGGACAGGGCTTCGAGAGGCAGACCACCGCCGCTGTAGGGGTGCTCAAGGCCGTGCGCTGTGGAGAGAGGTGGGTGGTTTTAACACCCGGATATATGATCATGTATTGTCTTTAGATACGTTGCTTGGTATAAATTACTTTAAACTGTAGGCCTATTGAGGCTGTATTTAGTATCCAACAATCGTCCAACTAATCAGTTACAAGACGCTGCATAATCTGATAGGAAAAACATGGTTATACATTTACATTTAAGTTATTTAGCAGACGCTCTTATCCAGAGCGACTTACAAGTACATACATTCATACTTTTTTTGTACTGGCCCCCCGTGGGAAACGAACCCACAACCCTGGCGTTGCAAGCGCCATGCTCTACCAACTGAGCTACACGGTTATAATCTCACTTCTCTCTGTCTCTGTAGTGCGGAGCCCCCTCGCGTTACCAAAGACGTGATCTGTTTCCATGCTGGAGACTTCCCTAACGTAGTCCAGAGGTTACAACTGGACCTGCACGAACCGCCTCTGTCCCAGGTGAGCTGCACCTGTCTTCTACCTTGTTTCTATTAGTTAAAATGGCGGTGGAGACGATGGCTGCTGTTTCATGGGCTCTTAACCAACTGTGCTATTTTGGTAGGGTTTTTCCCCCGCATTTTTGTATATAATTATTTTGTATATAATGTTGCTGCTACCGTCACTTCTGACTGAAAGCTTCTGGAAAACAGAACAGCTATTACTCACTTCGAACTGAATGAAGACCATTTCTTTAATGAGTCTGATGACTGGTGGAGATGACTGGTGGAGATGACTGGTGGAGATTAGAGGTCGACCGATTATGATTTTTCAACACCGATACCGATTTATTGGAGGACCAAAAAAGCAGATACCAATTAATCGGCCAATTTTTCATTATATTTATTTTTTATAAATATATATGTAAACAATTGTAATAATGACAATTACAACAATACTGAATGAACACTTTTATTTTAACTTAATATAATACTTCAATAAAATGAATTTAGTCTCAAATAAATGAAACATGTTCAATTTGGTTTAAATAATGCAAACACAAAGTGTTGGAGAAGAAAGTAAAAGTGCAATATGTGCGATGTAAAAAAGCTAACGTTTGAGTTCCTTGCTCAGAACATGAGAACATATGAAAGCTGGTGGTTCCTTTTAACATGAGTCTTCAATATTCCCATGTAAGAAGTTTTAGGTTGTAGTTATTTTAGAACTATTTCTCTCTATACCATTTGTATTCATAGACCTTTGACTATTGGATGTTCTTATAGGCACTATAGTATTGCCAGCCTAATCTGGGGAGTTGATAGGCTTGAAGTCATAAACAGCGCAATGCTTGAAGCACAGCGAAGAGCTGCTGGCAAACGCAGTAAAGTGCTATTTGAATGAATACGTACGAGCCTGCTGCTGCCTACCACCGCTCAGTCAGACTGCTCTATCCAATATCAAATCATAGACTTAATTATAATATAATAACACACAGAAATACGAGCCTTAGTTTTCGGATTTGACCATATTCATAAACTATCATTTCGAAAACAAAACGTTTATTCTTTCAGTGAAATACGGAACCGTTCCTTTATCTAACGGGTGGCATCCATAAGTCTAAATATTGCTGTTACATTGCACAACCTTCAATGTTATGTCATAATTATGGTCTTCACCATAATTACGGTCTTCACACAGTTCGCAACGAGCCAGGCAGCCCAAACTGCTGCATATACCCTGACTCTGCTTGAAAGAGAAGTGACACAATTTCCCTAGTTAAAAGAAATTTGTGTTAGCAGGCAATATTAACTAAATATGCAGGTTTAAAAATATATACTTGTGTATTGATTTTAGGCGTTGATGTTTATGGTTAGGTACACATTGGTGCAACGAATGCGCTTTTTAAATCACCACCCGTTTGGCGAAGTAGGCTGTGATTCGATGATTAACACGCACCGCATCGATTATATGCAACGCAGGACAAGCTAGATAAACTAGTAATATCATCAACCATGTGTAGTTAACTAGTGATTATGTTAAGATTGATTGTTTTTTATAAGATAAGTTTAATGCTAGCTAGCAACTTACCTTGGCTCCTTGCTGCACTTGCGTAACAGATAGTCAGCCTGCCAAGCAGTCTTCTCGTGGAGTCCAATGTAATCGGCCATAATCGGTGTCCAAAAATGCCAATTACCGATTGTTATGAAAACTTGAAATCGGCCCTAATTAATCGGTCAACCTCTAGTGGAGATGCCTTGTGAGGATCCGCCTTTGCCATCCGTACTACTGGCCAACATACAATCGCTGGATATTAAATTGGATGAACTAAAAAGCACGTATATCCTACCACCTGGACATTAAAAACTGTAATATCTTATGTTTCACTGAGTTGTGGCTGAACGACGACATGAATAACATACAGCTGACGAGTTATACACTGCATCAGCAGGATAGAACAACAGCCTCTGGTAAGACAATGTATATTTGTAAACAATAGCTGGGGCACAATATCTAAGGAAGTCTTGAGGTTTTGCTTGCCTGAAGTAGAGTATCTCATGATAAGC
Source organism: Salvelinus fontinalis (assembly GCF_029448725.1). Lineage (NCBI taxonomy): Eukaryota > Metazoa > Chordata > Actinopteri > Salmoniformes > Salmonidae > Salvelinus > Salvelinus fontinalis. Next base: position 22,968 of record NW_026600287.1, read on the forward strand.
TGTAGACCACACTATCTACCTAGAGAGTTTTATCTGTATTTTTCATAGCTGTCTACATACCACCACAGACCGATGTTGGCACTAAGACCGCACTCAATGAGCTGTATACCGCCATAAGCAAACAGGAAAAAGCTCATCCAGAGGCAGCGCTCCTAGTGGCCGGGGACTTTAATGCAGGAAAACTTAAATTCGTTTAACCAAATTCCTTTCAGGATGTTAAATGTGCAACTAGAGGGAAAAAAAACTCTAGACCACCTTTACTCCACACACAGAGACGCGTACAAAGCTCTCCCTCGCCCTCCATTTGGCAAATCTGACACATAATTCTATCCTCCTGATTCCTGCTTACAAGCAAAAATGAAAGCAGGAAGCACCAGTGACTCGGTCAATAAAAAAGTGGTTAGATGAAGCAGATGCTAAGCTACAGGACTGTTTTGCTAGCACAGACTGGAATATGTTCCTGGATTCTTCCGATGGCATTGAGAACACCACATCAGTCACTGGTTTCATTAATAAGTGCATCGATGACATCATCCCTACAGTGACTGTACGCACATACCCCAACCAGAAGACTCTAGCCCGGAACCTTATAAGAAATCCCACTACGCCCTCTGACGAACCATCAAACAGGCAAAGCGTCAATACAGGACTAAGATCGAATCGTACTACACCATCTCCGACTCTCGTTGGATGAGACAGCTTGCAAACTATTACAGACTACAAAGGGAAGCACAGCCGAGAGCTGCCCAGTGACACGAACCTACCAGACGAGCTAAATTACTTCTATACTCGCTTCAAGGCAAGTAACACTGAAACATGCATGAGAGCATCAGCTGTTCCGGACGACTGTGTGATCACGCTTTCCGCAGCCGATGTGAGTAAGACCTTTTAAACAGATCAACATTCACAAGGCCGCAGGGCCAGACAGATTACCAGGACGTGTACTCCGAGCGCTGACCCAACTGTCAAGTGTCTTCACTGACATTTTCAACCTCTCCCTGTCTGAGTCTAATACCAACATGTTTCAAGGAGACCACCATAGTCCCTGTGCCCAAGAACACTAAGGTAACCTGCCAAAATGACTACCGATCCGTAGCACTCACCAGAAACCATAGACCCACTCCAATTGCGTACCGCCCCAACAGATCCACAGATGATGCAATCTCTATTGCACTCCACACTGCCCTTACCCACCTGGACAAAAGGAACACCTATGTGAGAATGCTATTCATTCTGCGTTCAACACTATAGTGCCCTCAAAGCTCATCACTAAGCTAAGGACCCTGGGACTAAACACCTACCTCTGCAACTGGATCCTGGACTTCCTGACAGACTGCCCCAAGGTGGTAAGGGTAGGTAACAACACATCCGTCACGCTGATCCTCAACATGGGGGCCCCTCGGGGGTGCGTGCTCGGTCTGCTCCTGTACTCCCTGTTCACTCATGACTGCACGGGTCAGGCACGACTCCAACACCATCAAGTTTGCTGATGACACAACAGTGGTCCTGATCACCAACAACCATGAGACAGCACATAGGGAGGAGGTAAGAGACCTGTCCGTGTGGTGCAAGGACAACAACCTCTCCCTCAACTTGATCAAGACTAAAGAGATGATTGTGGACTACAGGAAAAGGAGCATCCTGACTGGTTGCATTACTGCCTGGTACGGCAACTGCTCGGCCTCCGATCGCAAGGCACCACAGAGGGTAGTGCGTATGGCCCAGTACATAACTGGGGCCAAGCTTCCTGCCATCCAGGACCTCTATACCAGGCGGTGTCAGAGGAAAGCCTTAAAAAATGTCAGCCCCCGTCCACCCTAGTCATAGACTGTTCTCTCTGCTACTGCACGGCAAGCGGTACCGGAGCGCCAAGTCTAGGTCCAAGAGGCTTCTAAACATCTAATCAAATGGCTTCCCAGACTATTTGCTTTCCCCCCCTCCTCTTTTACGCTGCTGCTGCTCTGTTATCTATGCACTTTAATAACTCTACCCTAATGTACATTAACCTCAATTACCTCGACTAACCGGTGCCCCCGTAGATTAACTCTGTACCGGTACCCCCTGTATATTGCCTCGCTACTGTTATTTTACTGCTGCTCTTTAATTATTAGTTACTTTTATTTCTTATTTTTCTTAACTGCATTATTGGTTAAGGGCTTGTAAGTAAGCATTTCACTGTAAGATCTACACCTGTTGTATTTGGCGCATGTGACATGACATTTGATTTGATATTGCATGAAACAAGGTAGCTACCTTATCCACAGCCCTATGCACTGTACTGCCACCCTCTGGCTATATGTTGTACTACACTGTGCTGTCTCCAACAGAGACCCTCCAGGAGGGTTCAAGGCTTGTCCTACGTTAAAGTGATCCTCCAGGACGGCTCGGGGCTTATATTCTATTAAAGTGATCCTCCAGGACGGCTCGGGGCTTATCTTCTATTAAAGTGATCCTCCAGGACGGCTCGGGGCTTATCTTCTATTAAAGTGATCCTCCAGGACGGCTCGGGGCTTATCTTCTATTAAAGTGATCCTCCAGGACGGCTCGGGGCTTATCTTCTATTAAAGTGATCCTCCAGGACGGCTCGGGGCTTATCTTCTATTAAAGTGATCCTCCAGGACGGCTCGGGGCTTATCTTCTATTAAAGTGATCCTCCAGGACGGCTCGGGGCTTATCTTCTATTAAAGTGATCCTCCAGGACGGCTTGGGGCTTATCTTCTATTAAAGTGATCCTCCAGGACGGCTCGGGGCTTATCTTCTATTAAAGTGATCCTCCAGGACGGCTCGGGGCTTATCTTCTATTAAAGTGATCCTCCAGGACGGCTCGGGGCTTATCTTCTATTAAAGTGATCCTCCAGGACGGCTCGGGGCTTATCTTCTATTAAAGTGATCCTCCAGGACGGCTCGGGGCTTATCTTCTATTAAAGTGATCCTCCAGGACGGCTCGGGGCTTATCTTCTATTAAAGTGATCCTCCAGGACGGCTCGGGGCTTGTCTTAAATTAACCAGTTAAATGTAATCTATGTAATCTGTAATCACTTTTGATGACACATGTTCAAGTACACAGTACAAATATAATGTATTTCCTATTCAACAAAACTGTATGAATAAGGCTTGAAATATATAAATGCTTTCTAAATATAGTATAATCAAATGACTAAGATTTCACCTTCCTTATAACTGTGAAAAACATATTTGTATGTTTTAGTGTTGGAGAAAATGAGCATGTTTTCTCTCTCGATCAAACCTTCTGCCTCCATCCATGTGAACGTCTGAGCTCTAGCTTGTCTTCCTGAACTCTCATCTCATATTAATATTGTCCGTCTATGACAAAGTTTTTTTTTTTTTTTTTTTTTTCAAATCTATGAATTATTTTAGATTACTGGCTATCGACAACTACTATTGTCTGCTGCGCTACGATGTAAGGATTGCAGGCATATGTGGTGTTAGTGGCTGTGATGTAGGGTTCAGCCAGGAGTTGATGGACAGTCGGAAGAGTGAATGAAAGGTTAGGAGGGACATCCCAGCTTCAAATTGTGTCAGATTTCACACCCTGCTTCACACAGGCATCTGTGAGAATCAGGGATACCGCTCAATGCAAGCCATTTCCATCTACGGTGTCCACAGAGTGATTTATAAGCGAAAATGTCAGTCGTAACCGGTACCAGAACCATGCAGGTCCTCAAAACAGGGGACTTGACATCTGAGAGGTTTTTAAAATGGCCCTCCAGGAGGGCTCAGGGCCTGTCCTCCATTAAAACGGCCCTCCAGGAGGGCTCAGGGCCTGTCCTCCATTAAAACGGCCCTCCAGGAGGGCTCAGGGCCTGTCCTCCATTAAAACGGCCCTCCAGGAGGGCTCAGGGCCTGTCCTCAATTAAAACGACCCTCCAGGAGGGCTCAGGGCCTGTCCTCCATTAAAGAGACCCTCCAGGAGGGCTCAGGGCCTGTCCTCCATTAAAACGACCCTCCAGGAGGGCTCAGGGCCTGTCCTCCATTAAAACGACCCTCCAGGAGGGCTCAGGGCCTGTACTCCATTAAAGAGACCCTCCAGGACGGCTCAGGGCCTGTTCTCCATTAGTGTCTCTTAAGCTGCAGTTTTGTTTAAGTTAGGAGCAGCTGAGAGGTGATTTCACAGCATCCGTCTGCATCTGCTTTACAAATGTTCAACCCAGAGCTGGATCCTTCAGCACTAGTGATTGAACTACTCCCCTGGCTTAGAACAATATGGGAACAGCTTAGTGGATCTTCTCCTCCAGTGTGTTTTGAGGTGGAAAAAGATACACATTTGAGAAAAATCCCCAGTGTCTATGGTGAGTACACTGTCTAACTCTCTCCCTCTCCCTCAGTGTGTGCAGTGGGTGGACGACGCTAAGCTGAACCAGCTGAGACGCGAGGGGATCCGCTACGCCCGTATCCAGCTGTATGACAACGACATCTACTACATCCCTCGTAGTGTGGTCCATCAGTTCAAGACTGTCTCTGCTGTCTGCAGCCTGGCATGGCACATCCGCTTAAAACAATACCACCGAGAGCCTCCAGGCGAGGAGGAGAGGAAGGTGGACGTGTCGACGCTACGAGTCAAACAGGAGGAGTTTGGGGATGCCTTGATGGGAGGGACCACAGCTCCTCTCACGGACCCCAAACCCCCCAAAGACAGAGACACTGCCCACCCGGAGGTCAAAGTGGAATCTCAACCTGCGGATATAAGGCTGCCCAAGCCCTCTGTCACCTCACCCATCGCCCCCCTACCAGCTCCCATCACCCCCCTAACTCCCTCCAAATCATCTTTGCAGGACACCAAGCCCAAATCACATCACCATCATCCCCACTACTACCACCACCATCATCATCATCATCATCATCATCACTCAGAATCACATCAAACCACTACCACACACTCTTCCTTGTCTTCCTCACTCAAACCCTCCCCCACCTCCACCACCCCATCCTCTCCCAAACCCAGTCTGTCATCCTCTCGTACCCCCTCTCCCAAATCTAGCCCCACTTCTACACACTCTCCCTCCTTCAAACCCACCCCGGCTTCCACTCGTACCCCCAGTCCCTCTCTCTCACGCAAACCCTGCCACACCCCTACCCACACCCCTATCCCTACCCACACCCTTACCCACACCCCTACCCCTATCCCTACCCACACCCTTACCCACACCCCTACCCACACCCTTACCCACACCCCTACCCCTACCCACACCCTTACCCACACCCCTATCCCTACCCACACCCTTACCCACACCCCTACCCCTATCCCTACCCACACCCTTACCCACACCCCTATCCCCTTTTTGACGCCCTCCTCTGCACCCCTTCTATCTTCTTCAAGCCTGGCCTCCAGCCACACAGAGAGCAGGACCCCTACGCCCCAGTTCCGGCCCCAACCCCAGCCCAGACCGGACAAAGCCAAGGACAAAGCCACTTCTCTTTACCCAAAGGCCCCAGTCACCCCCCCGGAAACACGGCCTCCTGGCCCCCCACACCCCTCCTCCCTCTCCTTTAAACACCACCTGCATGAGCAGCAGCAGAAAGACTGTTTCTACTGATCTTTGTACATAGTGTTTTTAAATGTCTCTTTGGGGTCCTGTTTTAATCCGATCTAAAGGAAGGAGAAGACAGAAGTAAAACCATGGTATCAACACGGTGTGTGATGTATTCTAAGGAACACGTAAAGCTCTGTTGGTCTGCATCCTAAATGGCACCCTATTCCCTATAAAGGGATCTACTTTGTGACCAGGGCCCATAGGACAGATCTGTTCAAAAGTAGTGCACTATATAGGAAATAGGGTACCCTTTTATGATGCACACTTGCTCTGTTCTGTTACCGAATGAATACATTGCAAATGTAACATTCCTCAGTGCCTGTCCATAACTGTGTAGCCTGGTCCCAGATCAGTTTGTATTGTCTTGTCTCATTGTTGACCGTAGTTGGAGTTGGCTTGGCAAGAAGGCATAAACTGATCTGGGACTCAGGCTAATATCTGTGAACTGTCAAAGCACTTAGGGCCAGAAACACTGGTACTCTGCAGGTCTGACAAACATACAGGTCCTTAAATAATATATTTTAGTTTTAGGTTATAGATCGATTATTATTAGAGCTGACATTAACATATATATATTTTTTGTAAGATGATGAGAGACATTATTTTAAAGGATTACTCCAGGCTGTTTTTTGTTCCCCCCCCAGAGGCTTATTTATATCAAGGAAGCTTTTAGTTTTCATAATTTTTGTTCGATTTTAATTGTCAGCACTGTAGTGTAAATAACTTTTTGTAAGGAGAACAACTTGTAGTGTGATTTCTACATAAATATGGACCTCTTAATAAAGGGTAACGTTATGAGTGATGTTGTTTGATCATGGGGCTACAGTGGACACCAGATGGACCTCTTAAACCTCTACGGGATCGGTGTCCCTATACCGGGATGGTTGAACTAACCTGCACTAATGTGATTAGCATGACTAGAATTTCCCGGGACATAGACATGTCTTATATGGGACAGAAAGATTACATTTTTGTTAATCTAACTGCACTGTCCAATTTACAGTAGCTTTTACAGTAAAAAAGTACCATGCAATTGTTTGAGGAGAGTGCACAACAACAAAACACTTATCACGGCAACTGGTTTGATACATTCACCTCTGAAGGTATATAATTGACTTCCATTCAGTAATCTTGCTCTGATTTGTCATCCTGAGGGTTCCAGAGATAAAATGTAGCATCGTTTAAAAAAAATCTATTTTTATGTTAGAATGTAGAAACTAGGTTCTACAGTTTGTCCCCACTGCTGTCTATGGCTACACACCCACCCCGTCCACCCATCTAGATGTGTGAAAGTTAGTGTATAAGCTAATGATCCATCATGTATGACATTCCTGGGAGTGTCAACTTTATATTTTGTATTACCATATAATTATTGTATGTTCTCTATAGTTATGTACTTAAATGTATCAATTTGGCACATTTGGGCAGACTTGATACAAAATATTGTCCAGTATTGCAATGCTTCACTGGATCAATCTGATACTTTGCACACACTGCTGCCATCTAGTGGCCAACATCTAAATTGCAATATGATGGCCTTTCTCTTGCATTTCAAAGATGATGAAACAAAGAAAACTAATATTTTTTTCTTTGTAATATCTTTTACCAGATCTGTGTTATTCTCCTACATTAATTTCACATTTCCACAAACTTCAGTGTTTCAAATGGTACCAAGAATCCTTGATTCAGGTCCTGAGCTACAGGCAGTTAGATTTGGGTCATTTTAGGTGAAAATTGAAAAAAAGTGTCCGATCCTTAAAATAAAGGTTTATGTTATGAGTGATGTTTGATCATGGGGCTCCAATGGACAACAGACATACAGTAGATCAATGGTTCATATCTGACTCAAAGGACTAATCTGACATCATGGCCTTTTAGGTTCTAATTTATTAAACTGATAAGACCATCCCTCTTATATTTAACAGGTATCATTTTGCAATAGAGACGTGTTGGGCTAAGTCAAGAAGAGTGTATATTTGGGATTCAACTTGCCGCTCATCAGAAACAGGCGATTTCTTTCTGCACAACAGGCTCCAATAAGATGCATGTCTGCGTGGAGACAGTACAGTGTGTGATCTGCAGAAGCACATTTCAGCAGCATGGATCCACTAGAGCAGGATTACCTTTCTGGCCTCTGCTACTTCTGTCTGTGTGTGTTATGCAAGCCGCCCACACACTGCACTCAGCGGCGATGAGCTCAGCAGTTCTGGTATGTGAGATTATAGCCGTGGCGCGCTGGGAAATGAACACAAACACACAGGAGAGCTGGGAAACGAAACACAGAAAAGAGCTGCTGATCAGGATGTGCAGTAGCAGTACAAGCCCAACAGAGACCTCGCTAGAAGCTATGACAGACAGTACAAGCCCAACAGAGACCTCGCTAGAAGCCATGACAGACAGTACAAGCCCAACAGAGACCTCGCTAGAAGCTATGACAGACAGTACAAGCCCAACAGAGACCTCGCTAGAAGCCATGACAGACAGTACAAGCCCAACAGAGACCTCGCTAGAAGCTATGACAGTCAGTACAAGCCCAACAGAGACCTCGCTAGAAGCTATGACAGACAGTACAAGCCCAACAGAGACCTCGCTAGAAGCTATGACAGACAGTACAAGCCCAACAGAGACCTCGCTAGAAGCTATGACAGACTGCCCTGGCCCCTACCACATGGTTTGAATGTCAGATAATAATCAGACTAGTGTGATGGGCGAGCCTCAAACTGTTGGTCCAGTCACAGGTTGTGTCCCAAACGGCACCCTGTTCTCTAGTGCACTACTGTTGACCAGAGCCCTATGGGGCTATCCAAAAAGGGTGTGGCATACAGAAGGACCTGAGGAGAGGGTTTGGGAGGCAGCCCAATGGGAGAGTGTAGCCCTGACACACAGACCGGCGAGGAAGATGTTTCTGCATGCTCTGTGTGTGTGAGAGGAAGATGTTTATGTATGCTCTGTGTGTGAGAGGAAGAGGAAGATGTTTATGTATACTCTGTGTGTTTGAATGTCAGGACAAATGTGTCCTTTAAAAAAAGAAATGAAAAGGGCAGGCATGGAGAACATATCTCCTTTCAGAGTGAGGGATTCAAAAATCCCCCCCAAATGCATCATGGTTGAGAGACATATTTTATGTTAGTAGCAGTACACATTTACTGAACTGAGAGTCCATGGAATGAGGCTGTTCAGTCTGTGGAAGCTGTAAAGTTCTATGATGCATCCTCAAACAGCCCAGTATTAGAACTGCCATTGATTATTGCACCGTCGAGGATTGCATTGAACACAAGTAGGCCAACAGTCTACCATGCTGCTACTGCCATCTACCCAATACAGCTGGTAGTACATGGAGACTTGCCTGCTCATCTACTCTGATGCTGGAGTCAACAGCTCACAAGGCACCATAAACAGAATCAGAGCATGTGTTAGTTTGGAACAATAGTGACATCCATTTATTCACACAATACTGAAAGGAAAATAATAAATAACATGCAGATTGATGTCAAAATGAACTATTCAAATGTTGAAAATGAAAAAGGAGACAGTAACACTACAGGTAGATTACATTTAAACTGAATGGCTTTACATAGGAAGAGCCCCGTCTTCCAAACACTACCACAATCATTTTTCGTCGTCCCACAAAGTATGAAAGAGTCTACAACACAGCACAAAAGATGCTGACGTCAAGGAAAATGTCTGGAAATCCTTCGCTAGCAATGTGACATGTCTTTGCTAGATTGTATTAGTTTATCTGACATCTATATGATCTGTACCATTTACATCCGTCCTATAACCTCCTGAAGGCCCCGTCTCTTATCTGTTCTCTGATTAGCAACACTGTTGGCACGAGAGCAATGCTTGGACAAGGGGATAACACTTCATGTCATAACAAATGAAGGAGAGAGTTTGTGATTTTGCAAACAGCTAAAATATCCACACTAAAGAAGTAGGTTTGTGTGTGTTCCTTCCAGCCTTCTCTGCCTCCTCCTTTCCATTCTCCTCAATCCATCTCTCATGCCTCTCTCCTCTCGGGGAAGATGTTACAGCCCAGCTCCACCATGGCTCCCAGCAACATGCACCACAGAGGAATACACACAAAGGTGAGCTTGATATGGGTAAGCTTCTCCAGCCGGGCGCACAGCGTCAGACAGAAGCCCAGCTTCAGCAGCATGGACGCCAGGTACCAGGCCTTCTTCTTCAGGTCCTGGGAGCCGTTACGAGGTTCGTGGCCCGCTTTACACCTGGCGACCATCTTGACTAGTAACATGAGGAGGAGGATGCCGTCGAAGATCCATACGGGTAGAAAGGTGAGGAACCAGTTCCAGTGGACTTTGCCATCTAGTTTGAGGACGAGCATGATGAGGAAGGCCAGGGTGAAGATCCAGGTGAGGAGGACTCTCTGTGCGAGAGACATTGTGTCTCAGCTATGGTGGCTCCACAGGGACACAGGTAGTACTTCTACAGTGGAAATAGAGGTTGCTGGCCCCTGAGAAGAAAGGGTCAGAGAGAATACAGCCATGATGCACCGTTATTGTGCATTCAAACGGCACACATGAGTTAGCTAGCTGTCTAGATACAGTCAGACCTATACATGTAGAATGTCACAAGTTCTTCTGCGAGGCCTTAGCCGTCACAACAGGAACGTTATTTTTAACAGCTGCAGCCAGTTGTGCCTAACGTTACTTATAAATGTCATATAGAAAACTAACCAACTAGCTTGAATTTTTTTTATAGAAATGTTTAGCTAATAAGCTAACATTATTTGCAAGACTGATAAACACATTTACATTTTCAGAATGGCTAGTTAGCTCGCTAAAGTTTACTGGCGTTTGCTAAAATAGCTAACGTTAGTTATTCTAGCAAACACCGCAACGCGGTGCAGAAACCCACCTGATGTTGTGTTTAGTGATGATCAGAGTTTCTGTCTCCGTATCCACCGTTAAATAATTTTCGATAATCCATCATCAATATTAGCTACATGACCGTTCGTAAATATTAGCTAGTTTGAACGGCTGATTTCTGATTTATTTCCTTTACTTGCACGCAAGGTAAGATCCCGCCCAACATAAATACCTATTGGTTATTGATAAAATTATCCTTCCAACTATTGGACCAATGTAATGGCAATCATAATATCACGTATTTGAGGAAACAGGGCCTTTACCGTAAAGTTCCTAAAAAAATATCCCCAGCAGATTTTATAAATAAATGACAGCAACACAACGCAGAGCTGCGGTTAGTTTCAGACTGTGTACTTGTGTCTGTGAGAGGTATTGACATGTTGAATGCACCGAGCTGTCAGTTTGAAGTACTGGCACTTAGCTCGGGCATGCCACCAGAGGTCTTTTCACAGTCCCCAAGTCCAGAACAGACTATGGGAGGCGCACAGTACTACATAGAGCCATAACTACATGGAACTGTATTCCACATCACGTAACTAGTAAAATGAGATAAAAAATAAAATTCCTTATGGAACAGCAGGTACTGTGAAGCAACACAAACATAGACACATGCATGCAAACACACGATTACATACGCAGATGTTGCAATCTCTATTGCGCTCCACACTGCCCTTTCCCACCTGGACAAAAGGAACAGCTATGTGAGAATGCTATTCATTGACTGCAACTCAGAATTTAACACCATAGTGGCCTCAAAGCTCATCACTAAGCCAAGGACCCTGGGACTAAACACCTCCCTCTGCAACTGGATCCTGGACTTCCTGACGGGCCGCCCTCAGGTGGTATGGGTAGGTAACAACACATCCGTCATACTAATCCTCAGGGGTGCGTGCTCAGTCCCCTCCTGTACTCCCTGTTCACTCATGACTGCACGATGTCGTGGAAAATTGCAAGATTTTAAAAAAAAAGAGGAGAGTTGGTTGTGAGCGCTGGGATATGTTGGGCTGTGAGGGATTCAGGTGTGAATAAGGAAACATTTTGTGATAATGTATTCTGATGATTATTGATTCTTTGTTTATTGTTTAGGTAACACCAGTGAATTTGAGCAGGAAGTTCATGTATTCTAACATTATAATCTGTTTCCATTACGTGGAACATTGTCAGGTCATTAAAGTGGACTGCAGTTTGAGTTCATTTTTATTTTTAAAGAGACAGTGCACATTAATCACAGTTGTGTGTGTCTAATGGCAGGGTATTCCAGACATGGGAAGCTCTCACACTGAAAGCAGATTGACTAAAGATGCTTTTCCTTAAGGGAACTATACAGTCATCTCTCATGGCGGATCTTGTGGATCTGCTGCCATAAGGTTTGGGTTTTCTGCTTAACAAAAGTTCTGAGTGAGGGGGAGCCTGGACATTTAGAATCTTGAATAGAAGATAGGCGTCAGTGTATTGCATAAGATTTTTTCCAACTCAGGAGCTCATGCTTTCTATAGCTATTGGGTTTCCTATCAAGTACTTTGAGAGCCTGTTTGCAGACAGACTGAATGGGTTTTAATGTTGTAAAGCAAGCTTGGGCCAAACTAGTCAGGTAGTATGTTAAGGGGGGAGTATCATAGATTTAAAGTATAGTTTTGTTACCTCTGTAGTTAAAACAAATTCATATGTTTTGGAAATTAGCTAAGTTGAATTTGGTTATTTGAGTTACTTTTTTCATTTGCTTTTTAAAAGAGAGGTTGGAATCAAGTATGATGCCGTGGTACTTAACATCAGATACCACCTGGAGCTTTTCCCCTGATACATAGACATCTGTCTAAGGGGATCAGATACCACCTGGAGCTTTTCCCCTGATACATAGACCTCTGTCTCAGGGCATCAGATACCACCTGGAGCTTTTCCCCTGATACATAGACCTCTGTCTAAGGGGATCAGATACCACCTGGAGCTTTTCCCCTGATACATAGACCTCTGTCTCAGTAGCATCAGATACCACCTGGAGCTTTTCCCCTGATACATAGACATCTGTCTCAGTAGCATCAGATACCACCTGGAGCTTTTCCCCTGATACATAGACATCTGTCTCAGGGCATCAGATACCACCTGGAGCTTTTCCCCTGATACATAGACATCTGTCTCAGGGCATCAGATACCACCTGGAGCTTTTCCCCTGATACATAGACATCTGTCTCAGGGCATCAGATACAACCTGGAGCTTTTCCCCTGATACATAGACATCTGTCTCAGGGCATCAGATACAACCTGGAGCTTTTCCCCTGATACATAGACATCTGTCTCAGGGCATCAGATACCACCTGGAGCTTTTCCCCTGATACATAGACATCTGTCTCAGGGACATCAGATACAACCTGGAGCTTTTCCCCTGATACATAGACATCTGTCTCAGGGACATCAGATACAACCTGGAGCTTTTCCCCTGATACATAGACATCTGTCTCAGGGCATCAGATACAACCTGGAGCTTTTCCCCTGATACATAGACATCTGTCTCAGGGCATCAGATACCACCTGGAGCTTTTCCCCTGATACATAGACATCTGTCTCAGGGGCATCAGATCCCACCTAGAGCTTTTCCCCTGATACATAGACATCTGTCTCAGGGCATCAGATACCACCTGGAGCTTTTCCCCTGATACATAGACATCTGTCTCAGGGGCATCAGATACCACCTGGAGCTTTTCCCCTGATACATAGACATCTGTCTCAGGGGCATCAGATACCACCTGGAGCTTTTCCCCTGATACATAGACCTCTGTCTCAGGGGCATCAGATACCACCTGGAGCTTTTCCCCTGATACATAGACATCTGTCTCAGGGCATCAGATACCACCTGGAGCTTTTCCCCTGATACATAGACATCTGTCTCAGGGCATCAGATACCACCTGGAGCTTTTCCCCTGATACATAGACATCTGTCTCAGGGCATCAGATACCACCTGGAGCTTTTCCCCTGATACATAGACATCTGTCTCAGGGGCATCAGATACCACCTGGAGCTTTTCCCCTGATACATAGACATCTGTCTCAGGGCATCAGATACCACCTGGAGCTTTTCCCCTGATACATAGACATCTGTCTCAGGGCATCAGATACCACCTGGAGCTTCTCCCCTGATACATAGACATCTGTCTCAGGGCATCAGATACCACCTGGAGCTTTTCCCCTGATACATAGACCTCTGTCTCAGGGCATCAGATACCACCTGGAGCTTTTCCCCTGATACATAGACATCTGTCTCAGGGGCATCAGATACCACCTGGAGCTTTTCCCCTGATACATAGACATCTGTCTCAGGGCATCAGATACCACCTGGAGCTTTTCCCCTGATACATAGACATCTGTCTCAGGGCATCAGATACCACCTGGAGCTTCTCCCCTGATACATAGACATCTGTCTCAGGGCATCAGATACCACCTGGAGCTTTTCCCCTGATACATAGACCTCTGTCTCAGGGGCATCAGTTGTTATCTTTGTGAGGAACATGCAGACTGTGTTTTTATTGAGATGAAAACATGAGTCTCTGAGCAACTGTGTCATCTGAACCGTTACAGTAGTGAGTTCTTGTGTAGCTTGTTGTTTGTTATTTGCATGCATTTATCACTGTATCACCTGCATACATTGGAACTTCAGACCCTGTACAGACAGAAGGAAGATCATTAAAGTACGAGCTGAACAGTATTGACCTTTGTGGAATGCAAAGATTGAAGATATGAGTGGAAAAAAGTTAGTTTTGATTTTTACGCTGATGAGACAACGCCAACTTTTGAAAGGTTTTAGATTTGTTAAACAATAGGGTCGTTTTTACTAAACATATCAACAGGTTGAAATGATTAGATTGCTGGAAAGGGGTTATGGGTTTGTTTATTGTTTACTGTTTACTGTTTATTTTAGGTGTTGATTTGACTTAATTAAACATTGTATTATCTGATGTGTTTGAGTAGGATTCTTTCTTCCGGGACGGATGGAAGTTACCTAAAGTATGAATGTTTAAGGAGCCATGGGAGAACACGTCTCAAACAACATTTTTTTTTAAATGCCTGGGATTAAATATTACTGATTCCTTACGCTGAGAAATGTACTACATTTGCGTCAGAGGAAAAAATTATTACAATTAGATAGTAATGATACCAGGATAATTGTATCTAAGGGTAGCGTATGTTCAATTAAGCATACGTATGCATTGATGTAGATTAAAACTAATGATTAATGATTTGAGGTACAGTGGAATTATCATTATTATTAGGTTATGTTTATAGTTAACTTTTGGGTTTCTGAATCGGTGTAGTATAATGAATGCTAACGAAGTATTTTGTGTTTTTTCTGGGAAAATGGGTGTTTCATTGTCTCTCTTTGAAATGTTTCCTGGGACTATAATCTTGGGGAGAGTGAATGAGATTGAGGCCGTAAACTACCACATTGAAAAGGCCTGGAAATGTTTTGTTTGTTTTTACCTTACGGTTTGCAAATACCCCCCCCCCCCCCCCCCCCACACACACACACACACACACACACACTCACAACACATTTGTTATGACTATTTGTTGGTGTTTTTAAAATACTATGTTTGAATTTATTTTTACAAATTTCCTTTGGGTTTGGTGAGTTTTCCATTTCACTTAGTGCTAAGGTATCTTAAAGGGGCACGCACGCACATGGAATTTGTATTTTCTGAGTTTTAATTAAACATGTGAATTCTTTTGATAAAGGAATGTTCTGGGAACCTGGGATACAACATGTAGGAAATGTTTGACTATTTTTTAAATTTGTCTAATATAGTAAGAAACACTTCTTTGAAGGAAGGGTTTGTATGACCTATGACCTCTAACATGACTTTCCGTTGTGGCTTGATCACCCTCATTGGAAAGCCATTTGGATAATGAATTTAAGGTAATTTGTAATACTGATTTCAAGGTAATTTGTGTAATTGATAAATATGATGGAGTTTATAGTTCTTAGCCATATTTGTAATTTGGACCAATGTGAAGAAGGAGAGGTCATTGCCTTTAACTAAGGGTAGGCTGCTTTAAGTCTATTCTCCTAAGAGCATATGGGTACAATCATTTTTCTTTGGAGTTTGTCAGATTAGTGCTTTTAATTTGATTAGGTTATTTGAAATGCTGTTTTTATCTTTTGTACCAGTAGTAGTGTTGTTTTATACATTACTCTCATGGAGATTTATGTGTTAAAAATGGGGGAGGATTCAGTTCTATGAGGTTTTGGATTGAAGTTTACACACCTTGAGTGATATGTGAAGGAGTGTATTGTTGTGTTTGTTCTGTTCTATTCCCGATGGGTTATAGGTCTAACTTCCTGAACCTGTGGCTCTGCGATGGAGTTGACAGTGTGATGGGGAGTATAAGCCAATTTGAAATAGTAGTTTCAATAGAATGTGTTATTCTCTTTGACATATGTTTAGACATTTGTATTAAGAATAATTGGTAAAAGTAAAAATGTATCATGTAGTTAATGAACTGAACTAAACTGTTGTTCTAATCTGTTCTTTCGAGGTTATCATGAAAAATGGAGAGAAATCTGTTCTAAACTTCTCTTGTGTTGCTGGTATACTGATTGACGAATGGACAAGACATAATGGGTGATAAAGGTGAGACATTGAAATTGGGACATCCACTTTGAACTGTAAAGCTATCTGAAGAAGTACAAAAAGGACGCCAGAAGAATCAGTGCCTGAAGGAGGGGGTTGGTCAACTGTGCAAAAAAATAATTGTTTAGACTTTTGTGGTATCAGGTTGATTGTAGAGGTCTACACCACGTAAAATTATAGTCATTTAGATGAAGAATGCATGGAGATACTGATCTGTATTATAATCATGATGAAAATGTTAATAGTAGAATTGTGGGATAATTATACTGGATGTTAATATAAATGTACATTCTGCCAATGTCGATGTGTGTTAAATTTAGTTTTTTACTTTGAGTGATAGGACCAATTTGAATCACTGAGCAATGTCATTCTAAATTTTGGTTGGATAATTAACTGAGTTCTAATTATGATTTTATTTGGAAATTGAGTGTTTTTTAAAACTGAAGGATTGTTGTTATGAACTAAAGGTGAATGGTGAATGGAGAGGGCGAACTCTGACCTGGAGAGTGAACATTATCCTAATCTTGTCACGAATCCCGCTTCCTGAGTCTGTGTTTGCCTGTGTTTCTGTCCTGGAGTGTGTTTCCGGTGTCCTGGAACGCACCCTGTCTGGTTGCCGGGCGAATTAGCTCGTTGGGAGATCGATGTTCACCCGCACCTGTATCCCATCAGTAATCTGCACACCTGTCCTGATCATCACCTCTCCCCTTCAAAAGCTCTGACCTGACATCCATTCCCTGCCGGATCGTTAGCCAAGAACACCATTCACCCGGAACCCATA
Organism: Salvelinus fontinalis; assembly: GCF_029448725.1. NCBI lineage: Eukaryota > Metazoa > Chordata > Actinopteri > Salmoniformes > Salmonidae > Salvelinus > Salvelinus fontinalis. The sequence continues at coordinate 39,811 of NW_026600287.1, forward strand.
CCTCATCCCTGTCTGCTCGTCGCCAGTGTGTTGTTATCCATTGGATCTGCCTATCCACTCCCATCAACCCACCTCCGCTGTCCGCTCCTCCACCCGGAACTATCTACCTCCACGTTCTCATTGATTAATAAATACTCACCATCTTTTTACTCACCTTGTCCTGGTCTGCTTCTGGGTCCAATTCTGGTAAACCCTGACAAATCTATTTGATCTATAGGCATTGCCTTATAAATAGTGGAATCATGATGCTTGTTCATTAGGCACCAAGGGGATACATTTTATTTGAACTAGGAGTCACTACCTGGATTTGTTCAACAAGATATGCTAATTTTAGTTTCTGGTATGGAAATGGTCATTTCCAACATACTATGCTGATCCATTGGAGTGTGATAGATAACTAAAGATTATTTTATTAAACTCCATTGTTGCATGCACTGCATTATGCATTAATAAACATGTGCTTTTCACTGTCTATGGAAATTATAGGTTTGAATCTCATAAACTGTATGTATTTTTTGTTTTTCTGTGTGGGTTTGTGCAGGTGACTGTGGATCATAACCTTCCCAGACAAATTGCTAGAGTGCTTTGAAAATGTGTTGGGGATTGAAATAAGAGACAGTGCTGAGTTTCTTGGAATGAGGCAGGTCATGTGCAGGAACCCCATGCAATGAGTTATTGTTTTGTGATTTTTGTAGAATATATGTATTTTCTATGTGAATGAATGTTCTTAAATCTTGTAATTTTCTTTTAAATTGAGAAGATTCTCAAAATGGGGGAGATGTCGTGGAAAATTGCAAGATTATGTTATAATGCTTGTAATGCATTGTAATGGTTATTTTATTCGACAGAATAGAGTTTTTTGTTAACTATTGTGTGTGTGTGTTCTACTGAGGATGGGCCTCTATGAGATAACACTGACAGAGGAGATTTACGATGTATTTGGGTGATAAAACCTAAAGAGCATTCCAGAGAACATGAGCTAATGGTTCTGTTCTATGCCGTACCAGGGAGAGACGGTTCCCTTTTGGAGTAAGAGGGGGCCAGACACTGGTCTTTACAATGAAAACTGTTGACACAGCAGTAACTGTCTGCTATGTTTTATAGATATCTTTCATACAAATCTTAACCTTTGTGAACTGTTCCTAAGATCTGTGGTTCGTCATGTAGGTTGAGAGGGGTGTATCTTGACTATATAAGATCTTTGTACTTTTCTGTTGGTACTTCCAATGGTTCATTAGAGATAGCGCATCATTGAAAGTCAAAAAGCTCTTATTATTAAAGATTATTATTAAAGATGTAGTTTAAGTATAACTCTGACTGGTGTGTGAACTCTCCTCATTTGGTAATGCAGAAATATGCCACCACAACGGTCAGGCACGACTCCAACACCATCATTAAGTTTTCTGCTGACACAACATTGGTAGGCCAGATCACCGACAACGATGAGACAGCCTATTGGGAGAAGGTCAGAGACCTGACCGTGTGGTGCAAGGACAACAACCTGTCCCTCAGCGTGATCAAGACAAAGGGGTTGATTGTGGACTACAGGAAAAGGAGGTCCGAGCACTCCCCCCATTCTCATCAATGGGGCTGTAGTGGAGCAGGTTGAGAGCTTCAAGTTCCTTGGCATCCACATCACCAACACACTAACATGGTCCAAGCACACCAAGACAGTCGTGAAGAGGGCACGACAAAACCTATTCCCCCTCAGGAGACTGAAAAGATTTTCCATGGGTCCTCAGATCCTCAAAAGGTTTTACAGCTGCACCATCGAGAGCATCCTGACTAGTTGAATCACTGCCTGGTACGGCAACTGCTCGACCTCCGACCGCAAGGCACTACAGAGGGTAGTGCATACGGCCCAGTACATAACCGGGGCCAAGCTTCCTACCATCCAGGACCTCTATACCAGGAAGGCCCTAAAAATGGTCAAAGACTCTAGCCACCCTAGTCATAGACTGTTCTCTCTGCTACCGCAAGGCAAGCAGTACCGGAGCACCAAGTCTAGGTCCAAGAGGCTTCTAAACAGCTACTCTCTGTTATTATCTATGCATAGACACTTTAATAACTCTACCTACATGTACATCATTACCTCAATTACCTCGACACCGGGGCCGGTACCTTCTGTATATAGCCCTGCTAATGTTATTTACTGCTGCTTTTTAATTATTTGTTATTCTTATCTCTTACCTTTTTAGGGATTATTTCAAAACTACATTGTTGGTTAAGGGCTTGTAAGTAAGCATTTCACTGTAAGGTCTACTACACCTGTTGTATTCGATGCATGTGACAAATACAATTTGATTTGATTTGATACGCACTATACACACATGTACACATGGATTTTGTGTTATAGATATGTGGTAGTAGAGTAGAGGCCTGAAAGCACAAACTTAATATGTTGTGAAATCTGTTATGAATGTATTGTAATGTTTTTAAAATGTATAATTGCCTTAATTTTGTTGAACCTCAGGAAGAGTAGCTGCTGCCTTGGCATAATAAATACATAAATACATAAATACAAATACCGACATTTCAGCTATAACACCACTAGAGGTCAGTAAAGCTCTATGAAGTTGTTCAACCTTTTGCTTTTTTGTGTGGTAGTAACTATAACTGGTTGCCAGTCGTTTTAGCCAACATTCCACTCCTTTGGAGGTTCTCCGGTACATGACCTCATTACCGATTCATGTGTTGGTTTTTTATGACCATGTTTTTCTTTCTGCTTGCATTTTGTATTTATATTTTGAGGTGTGTATTCTTTGTAATTTATGTAATTTAGAGCTCATCTGTAAAAGAGACCTTGGTCTTGGTATGACTCCCTGATAAAATAAAGGTTAAATAAATCAAATAAATGACATGGTGTTTGTTCTACAAGGAGTGGAATGTTATCTAAAAAGACTGACAACCAGGTAACTATAACTCACCATAAACTAAGTTGCGCACATATACCGTTCACGTCGGCTAGATGCTTGACAAGCTGGATGTATTTATACAGTAAACGGATTGGAGGTCAGGGAGAGAAAGGGAAAAGAGATCACTTCAAAATCAGCGAAACTGTGAATCAAAGACTATCATATAGATAACGTCCTAATATTCATAAAATCACCGGTCTGCAGCAACCGGAGTCAACGAGGTAAGAAACGAGACGTGCATTATTTTCATTTGATTGCATTTCACCAGCCAGCTATTTTGAGGCATCAATGCTAAACGTGAGCTAGCGGATTTGAGCATTGTTTGAAAACACGAAATCATCCAGCTAGCTAGCTAATTATTGTATCGATTAACAGATTACAAAAGTATGTAACGTTATCTAACGATTTACAAACGCATGCCGGGATCCGTAACGTTTAGAATGTGATCCACTTGAGCCCCAAGAGTGGAGACTGGAGAGGAAGAGTTTGAGTGAGAGAATTGACACAGATTTAGGAAGTATGTTAGTAACACACGTTTAGTTAACCAGACAGCCCCATGGATGTCTCGCCTCAATGAACATCTGGCTGCATCGGAGATTGGGCCGGGCTGAGATCAGATGTTGACCCCTTACAGGGCCTTCAATATGCATGACTGTGTCCCCTCCTCCACCGTCCGACCCCCACTACACAGCTCAATACAGCCAGCTAGTCTACAATCCCACTGCAGTAATGCCCATGGCATGAAACACACACAGCTAGCTAGTCTACAATCCCACTGCAGTAATGCCCATGGCATGAAACACACAGCCAGCTAGTCTACAATCCCACTGCAGTAATGCCCATGGCATGAAACACACAGCTAGCTAATAATACAGTAATAGAATTGTGTTACTAAGACGTTTATCATCACTTCATCTAGTTTGCTCTGTGCCTTATCAAGTACTGGGGACAAGGTCACTGACCAGATCACACGTTATTTGGATAGTTCATCTGTAGATAAGCAACTGTTTGCAAGGTTAGGTTTAGAATATGGGTTAGGTTTAGGATAAGGGTTAGGATAAGGATTAAGGTTAGGTTTAGAATAAGGGTTGGGGCTAGGTTTAGGATAAGGCTTAAGTTCAGGGTTATGTTAAGGTTAGGGTTGGTAGATAGTTAGTTTAAATGTTACTGATAGTCCATCTGTATATGCTCTATGGACTATCCAAAGAAAGGGTTACCAAAGACCAATTAGTGGGAAAAATATCCTAATTGTTTTTGCCTGTGTGAACGCAGCCATATAGATCCAGTCAATCAAGTGGAAGGAGCTAGTTGAGGAACAGGATGTGCCACTGGCTATTTGCATAGCTAATACCAACTCTTTATCATGTTGACAAATGCAGATCTGTAGTAGAGACAAATCACCACAGACACTGTAGACTAACAATAGACATTCTGTCTACATCACATGTACATCCACACTGGGGGATCCTTGTTAGGTGATGATGACTAACGTTATAGTGATGTATTTGGGGTAGCCTGGTTCCAGATCTGTTGTCTCCTCCTATAGCCTGGTTCCAGATCTGTTGTCTCCTCCTATAGCCTGGTCCCAGATCTGTTGTCTCCTCCTATAGCCTGGTTCCAGATCTGTTGTCTCCTCCTATAGCCTGGTCCCAGATCTGTTGTCTCCTCTATAGCCTGGTCCCAGATCTGTTGTCTCCTCCTATAGCCTGGTCCCAGATATTTTGTCTCCTATAGCCTGGTCCCAGATATTTTGTCTCCTATAGCCTGGTCCCAGATCTGTTGTCTCCTCCAATAGCCTGGTCCCAGACATGTTGTCTCCTATAGCCTGGTCCCAGATCTGTTGTCTCCTCCTATAGCCTGGTTCCAGACATGTTGTCTCCTATAGCCTGGTCCCAGATATTTTGTCTCCTATAGCCTGGTCCCAGATATTTTGTCTCCTATAGCCTGGTCCCAGATCTGTTGTCTCCTCCAATAGCCTGGTCCCAGACATGTTGTCTCCTATAGCCTGGTCCCAGATCTGTTGTCTCCTCCTATAGCCTGGTTCCAGACATGTTGTCTCCTATAGCCTGGTTCCAGACATGTTGTCTCCTATAGCCTGGTCCCAGATCTGTTGTCTCCTCCTATAGCCTGGTTCCAGATCTGTTGTCTCCTCCTATAGCCTGGTTCCAGATCTGTTGTCTCCTTCTATAGCCTGGTTCCAGATCTCGTGTCTCCTTCTATAGCCTGGTCCCAGATCTATTGTCTCCTCCTATAGCCTGGTCCCAGATCTGTTGTCTCCTTCTATAGCCTGGTCCCAGATCTGTTGTCTCCTTCTATAGCCTGGTCCCAGATCTGTTTGTGCCTTTGTCCACTTCATTGTTCATGTTTGGCTTAAATGAGTGACAATGAGCACATTTTTAAGATAGTTCAACTTGAAATGTAATGCAGTCTTCAATGTCATCTGTTATTCATTAAAAAGGACCCAGTAACTTTTTTTCATATTATTTTGGGTGTAGGCTAGTGAGTCTAGCTGCTCATAACTATATAATAATATATACCATGTGGAGTAGGCCTAATGTGCAAGGAGGCCTGATGTGCAAGGAGGCCTGATGTGCAAGGAGGCCTGATGTGCAAGGAGGCCTAATGTGCAAGGAGGCCTGATGTGCAAGGAGGCCTGATGTGCAAGGAGGCCAGATGTGCAAGGAGGCCAGATGTGCAAGGAGGCCAGATGTGCAAGGAGGCCAGATGTGCAAGGAGGCCAGATGTGCAAGGAGGCCTGATGTGCAAGGAGGCCTAATGTGCAAGGAGGCCTGATGTGCAAGGAGGCCTAATGTGCAAGGAGGCCTGATGTGGAGGATGCTTTTTTCTAAAGTGACTTACCGTTGTACGTGCATACATTTGACATATTGGTGGTCCTGGGAATCGAACCCACTACCCTGGCGTTACAAGCGCCATGCTATTCTCTGTGAGTGACTACACTACAGTTAATTGATTGAATGTAGAGAATGTAGGGCCTGTCTAGTATCTTCATCCTCATGCCAGACCTCTCCCTTCAGTCCTTTGTGCTTCTTCTCTCAACCGTGTCTGTCTCTGTTCCTACATGATAAGGGGTTTTCATATGATGGCACTAGCTTCCTGTAACCTCCGTGTGTGTGTGTGTGTGTGTGTGTGTGTGTGTGTGTGTGTGTGTGTGTGTGTGTGTGTGTGTGTGTGTGTGTGTGTGTGTGTGTGTGTGTGTGTGTGTGTGTGTGTGTGTGTGTGTGTGTGTGTGTGTGTGTGTGTGTGTGTGTGTCACGATAAGGGCTCCCCCTCTGATGTGTACATTGTACGTAGTGTCTCTACAACGTCTCCTCTACACTGTCTCCTCTAGGTCTACAGATCTCTCTGCCCAGTGTACCAGTGTCTCCTCTAGGTCTGCAGATCTCTCTGCCCAGTGTACCAGTGTCTCCTCTAGGTCTACAGATCTCTCTGCCCAGTGTACCAGTGTCTCCTCTAGGTCTACAGACCTCTCTGCCCAGTGTACCAGTGTCTCCTCTAGGTCTACAGACCTCTCTGCCCAGTGTACCAGTGTCTCCTCTAGGTCTACAGACCTCTCTGCCCAGTGTACCAGTGTCTCCTCTAGGTCTACAGACCTCTCTGCCCAGTGTACCAGTGTCTCCTCTAGGTCTACAGATCTCTCTGCCCAGTGTACCAGTGTCTCCTCTAGGTCTACAGACCTCTCTGCCCAGTGTACCAGTGTCTCCTCTAGGTCTACAGATCTCTCTGCCCAGTGTACCAGTGTCTCCTCTAGGTCTACAGATCTCTCTGCCCAGTGTACCAGTGTCTCCTCTAGGTCTACAGATCTCTCTGCCCAGTGTACCAGTGTCTCCTCTAGGTCTGCAGATCTCTCTGCCCAGTGTACCAGTGTCTCCTCTAGGTCTACAGATCTCTCTGCCCAGTGTACCAGTGTCTCCTCTAGGTCTACAGATCTCTCTGCCCAGTGTACCAGTGTCTCCTCTAGGTCTACAGATCTCTCTGCCCAGTGTACCAGTGTCTCCTCTAGGTCTGCAGATCTCTCTGCCCAGTGTACCAGTGTCTCCTCTAGGTCTACAGACCTCTCTGCCCAGTGTACCAGTGTCTCCTCTAGGTCTACAGATCTCTCTGCCCAGTGTACCAGTGTCTCCTCTAGGTCTACAGATCTCTCTGCCCAGTGTACCAGTGTCTCCTCTAGGTCTGCAGATCTCTCTGCCCAGTGTACCAGTGTCTCCTCTAGGTCTACAGACCTCTCTGCCCAGTGTACCAGTGTCTCCTCTAGGTCTACAGATCTCTCTGCCCAGTGTACCAGTGTCTCCTCTAGGTCTGCAGATCTCTCTGCCCAGTGTACCAGTGTCTCCTCTAGGTCTACAGACCTCTCTGCCCAGTGTACCAGTGTCTCCTCTAGGTCTACAGACCTCTCTGCCCAGTGTACCAGTGTCTCCTCTAGGTCTACAGACCTCTCTGCCCAGTGTACCAGTGTCTCCTCTAGGTCTACAGACCTCTCTGCCCAGTTTACCAGTGTCTCCTCTAGGTCTACAGACCTCTCTGCCCAGTGTACCAGTGTCTCCTCTAGGTCTACAGACCTCTCTGGCCAGTGTACCAGTGTCTCCTCTAGGTCTACAGACCTCTCTGCCCAGTGTACCAGTGTCTCCTCTAGGTCTACAGACCTCTCTGCCCAGTGTACCAGTGTCTCCTCTAGGTCTACAGACCTCTCTGCCCAGTGTACCAGTGTCTCCTCTAGGTCTACAGACCTCTCTGCCCAGTGTACCAGTGTCTCCTCTAGGTCTACAGACCTCTCTGCCCAGTGTACCAGTGTCTCCTCTAGGTCTACAGACCTCTCTGCCCAGTGTACCAGTGTCTCCTCTAGGTCTACAGACCTCTCTGCCCAGTGGACCAGTGTCTCCTCTAGGTCTACAGACCTCTCTGCCCAGTGTACCAGTGTCTCCTCTAGGTCTACAGACCTCTCTGCCCAGTGTACCAGTGTCTCCTCTAGGTCTACAGACCTCTCTGCCCAGTGTACCAGTGTCTCCTCTAGGTCTACAGACCTCTCTGCCCAGTGTAGGTCTGGGCTGCTGTAACACCACAGCATCGGTAGGTCACAGTCTCTCTTCTCCCAGAGTGGTGGCCCTAGTCTAAACCACTAATGTACTGGAACCGTCATTTCAATGTGTATGACTGTCTGTCTGTCTGACGATAATCTGTTGGATGAGTGAAGGCTATTCTTAGTGTGACTGACTGTTTTATCCATGTCTGGCTGGCTGTCTGTCTTCCTGGCTGGATGTCTGTCTTTCTGTCTGGCTGGCTTTCTGTCGGTCTGGTCTGGTCTGTCTGTCTGTCTGTCTGTCTGTCTGTCTGTCTGTCTGTCCAGCTCTCACAGTCAATAGTGTTTGATACGTCTGTCTGTGTCTGTCTGTCTGTCTGTCTGTCTGTCCAGCTCTCACAGTCAATAGTGTTTGATACGTCTGTCTGTCTGTCTGTCTGTGTGTGTGTGTCTGTGTGTCTGTCTGTGTGTCCGTCTGTCTCCAGCTCTCACAGTCAATAGTGTTTGATACGTCTGTCTGTCTTTCAGTAGCTAGAGAAACCAAGGCACTTGTACTAGACTGTTGACAGTGGTCTACTGTATTCTGGCTAACCCATTGACGGACTCTCAGCAGACTCTATCAATGAGCAGCAAATTGCTGTCTTGTTAGTGTATAATACATCTATTATCATCCACATTGACCAAACTAAGGCTGTTTGTCATTCTGCTGTAGACCATGTTGTGTGTGTTGTCTTGAAGAAAACAGTAACTATAGAGGGGATGGCTGACAACGTCATAAACGATCTGTGTGGCGTCGAGGGGGCAGAAGTCTGTGTTATGATCCTGAAAGGTCAGATAGCTAGCAACAATGACAAGAAGCTGCCATGCAGGGAGTCCTAGGTTACTCATTTAGTCTCATTGTGTCTTCTTCTTGACACCATGTCTTGTTTTGAGGGGTTTTGACTGACGTCATGTCAATGCTAATAGGGCTAAAATTCGCTAGCTAGCTAACCAACAACTGTAATGACGCATTTAAGAGACAACAAGTGCTCATTGTGCAAATGTATTTCTGTTTCAATAAACAATTGAAGAGGATATATAGTTTCCATGTTGTGAACAGTCCTTTGTTCCTCAGCCAACTCCGCTGGTTTTGTTCCACGGTTGAGCTCGTATCGTTGTTGCTCAACAACCAACCCGTCTATGGCCTTGCCATCTTTTCCTCCATTCAGTTTTAGTCACTTGGGCTTAAATCAATAACACAGAGACAGAAATGTTCTTATCAAAATGTAGCCTCTTCATTTGATCTGAATAAACTGGATTCATTTCAGATGTAGAGGTTTATACTGTGGCTCTAAACAAGTCCCTTTCCTTTTATTTTTATACATTTGTATTGAAGGGCACATAAAGAACATGAACCACACATACACAACGTTACCTGTCTTTAGGGGCGGCAGGTTAGCTAGCGGTTAGAGGGGCGGCAGGTTAGCTAGCGGTTAGAGGGGCGGCGGGCAGCCTGACGGTTAGAGGGGCAGCGGGCAGCTTGGCGGTTAGAGGGGCGGCGGGCAGCTTGGCGGTTAGAGGGGCGGCAGGTTAGCTAGCGGTTAGAGGGGCGGCAGGTTAGCTAGCGGTTAGAGGGGCGGCGGGCAGCCTGGCGGTTAGAGGGGCGGCGGGCAGCCTGGCGGTTAGAGGGGCGGCGGGCAGCCTGGCGGTTAGAGGGGCGGCGGGCAGCTTGGCGGTTAGAGGGGCGGCGGGCAGCTTGGCGGTTAGAGGGGCGGCGGGCAGCTTGGCGGTTAGAGGGGCGGCGGGCAGCTTGGCGGTTAGAGGGGCGGCGGGCAGCTTGGCGGTTAGAGGGGCGGCGGGCAGCTTGGCGGTTAGAGGGGCGGCGGGCAGCCTGGCGGTTAGAGGGGCGGCGGGCAGCCTGGCGGTTAGAGGGGCGGCGGGCAGCCTGGCGGTTAGAGGGGCGGCGGGCAGCCTGGCGGTTAGAGGGGCGGCGGGCAGCCTGGCGGTTAGAGGGGCGGCGGGCAGCCTGGCGGTTAGAGGGGCGGCGGGCAGCCTGGCGGTTAGAGGGGCGGCGGGCAGCCTGGCGGTTAGAGGGGCGGCGGGCAGCCTGGCGGTTAGAGGGGCGGCGGGCAGCCTGGCGGTTAGTGTTGGGCCAGTAACCAAAAGGTTGCTAGATCGAGCTGACAAGGTAAAAATCTGTCGTTCTGCCCCTGAACAAGGCAGTTAACACACTGTTCCCCGGTAGGCCGTCATTGTAAATAAGAATTTGTTCTTAGCTGACTTTCCTAGTAAAATAAAACAAAGGAGCGGAATTACATTCATGTTAAGCGAACATTTTGTCTGTATAGAGCACATTTTTAAAGAGTCTGTATAAGAATACAATTTGGATAAAGCCACAGAAAAAGAACAGAAACAAACAGAAATAACAGAATAAGACCGGTCCGATATGTCAGGAATTGACCAGACACCTTCATACTGTCTAGGTTGCAAGATTGATGTAATTCTCTCCATGTCAGCAAGTTCCCTCTATAGACCAAACCACATATCTTTATTTAACTAGGCAAGTCAGTTAAGAACAAATTCTTATTTACAATGATGGCCTACCCTGGCAAAACCCTCCCCTAACCCAGACGACGCCGGGCCAATTGTGCGCCGCCCGATCAGGGCCAGTTGTGATACAGTCCGGGATCGAACCAGGGTCTGTAGTGATGCCTCTAGCACTGAGATGCAGTGCCTTAGACCACTGCACCTCTCGGGAGGGTGCATGTTCATTTGAGGGTGAATGTTCATTTTTCCAGCATTCTGTTACACATTTCCTTGCTTCTGCTAGTAGATAATCTATCAATTTAAATGGAGAGGATTGGAGTGTATCCACAGGAACAATACCTAGGAGATGACTTGGGTCTGGTTGAGTAATAATACCTAGAGGAGATGACTTGGGTCTGGTTGAATAATAATACCTAGAGGAGATGACTTGGGTCTGGTTGAGTAATAATACCTAGAGGAGATGACTTGGGTCTGGTTGAATAATAATACCTAGAGGAGATGACTTGGGTCTGGTTGAGTAATAATACCTAGAGGAGATGACTTGTGTCTGGTTGAGTAATAATACCTAGAGGAGATGACTTGGGTCTTGTTGAGTAATAATACCTAGAGGAGATGACTTGGGTCTGGTTGAATAATAATACCTAGAGGAGATGACTTGGGTCTGGTTGAATAATAATACCTAGGAGGAGATGACTTGGGTCTGGTTGAATAATAATACCTAGAGGAGATGACTTGGGTCTGGTTGAGTAACAATACCTAGAGGAGATGACTTGGGTCTGGTTGAGTAATAATACCTAGGAGGAGATGACTTGGGTCTGGTTGAGTAATAATACCTAGGAGGAGATGACTTGGGTCTGGTTGAATAATAATACCTAGGAGGATATGACTTGGGTCTGGTTGAATAATAATACCTAGAGGAGATGACTTGGGTCTGGTTGAGTAATAATACCTAGAGGAGATGACTTGGGTCTGGTTGAATAATAATACCTAGGAGGAGATGACTTGGGTCTGGTTGAGTAATAATACCTAGGAGGAGATGACTTGGGTCTGGTTGAATAATAATACCTAGAGGAGATGACTTGGGTCTGGTTGAATAATAATACCTAGAGGAGATGACTTGGGTCTGGTTGAGTAACACTACCTAGAGGAGATGACTTGGGTCTGGTTGAGTAATAATACCTAGAGGAGATGACTTGGGTCTGGTTGAGTAATAATACCTAGGAGGAGATGACTTGGGTCTGGTTGAATAATAATACCTAGGAGGAGATGACTTGGATCTGGTTGAATAATAATACCTAGAGGAGATGACTTGGGTCTGGTTGAGTAATAATACCTAGAGGAGATGACTTGGGTCTGGTTGAGTAATAATACCTAGAGGAGATGACTTGGGTCTTGTTGAGTAATAATACCTAGAGGAGATGACTTGGGTCTGGTTGAATAATAATACCTAGAGGAGATGACTTGGGTCTGGTTGAATAATAATACCTAGGAGGAGATGACTTGGGTCTGGTTGAATAATAATACCTAGAGGAGATGACTTGGGTCTGGTTGAGTAACAATACCTAGAGGAGATGACTTGGGTCTGGTTGAGTAATAATACCTAGGAGGAGATGACTTGGGTCTGGTTGAGTAATAATACCTAGGAGGAGATGACTTGGGTCTGGTTGAATAATAATACCTAGGAGGATATGACTTGGGTCTGGTTGAATAATAATACCTAGAGGAGATGACTTGGGTCTGGTTGAGTAATAATACCTAGAGGAGATGACTTGGGTCTGGTTGAATAATAATACCTAGGAGGAGATGACTTGGGTCTGGTTGAGTAATAATACCTAGGAGGAGATGACTTGGGTCTGGTTGAATAATAATACCTAGAGGAGATGACTTGGGTCTGGTTGAATAATAATACCTAGAGGAGATGACTTGGGTCTGGTTGAGTAACACTACCTAGAGGAGATGACTTGGGTCTGGTTGAGTAATAATACCTAGAGGAGATGACTTGGGTCTGGTTGAGTAATAATACCTAGGAGGAGATGACTTGGGTCTGGTTGAATAATAATACCTAGGAGGAGATGACTTGGATCTGGTTGAATAATAATACCTAGAGGAGATGACTTGGGTCTGGTTGAGTAATAATACCTAGGAGAGGGCCTCCCGGGTGGCGCAGTGGTCTAGGGCACTGCATCGCAGTGCTAACTGCGCCACCAGAGTCTCTGGGTTCGCGCCCAGGCTCTGTCGCACCCGCCCGCGACCGGGAGGTCCGTTTCGCGACGCACAATTGGCATGTCGTCGTCCGGGGTGGGGAGGGTTTGGCCGGTAGGGATGTCCTTGTCTCATCGCGCTCCAGCGACTCCTGTGGCGGGCCGGGCGCATTGCGCGCCAGCCAAGGGGGCCAGGTACACGGTGTTTCCTCCGACACATTGGTGCGACTGGCTTCCGGGTTGGAGGCGCGCTGTGTTAAGAAGCAGTACGGCTGGTTGGGTTGTGCTTCGGAGGACGCATGGCTTTCGACCTTCGTCTCTCCCGAGCCCGTACGGGAGTTGTAGCGAAGAGACAAGGTAGTAATTACTAGCGATTGGATACCACGAAAATTGGGGAGAAAATGGGATAAAAAAATAAAAATAAATAAAAAATATATCAATAATAATACCTAGGAGGAAAATGACTTGGGTCTGGTTGAATAATAATACCTAGAGGAGATGACTTGGGTCTGGTTGAATAATAAATACCTAGAGGAGATGACTTGGGTCTGGTTGAATAATAAATACCTAGAGGAGATGACTTGGGTCTGGTTGAATAATAATACCTAGGAGGAGATGACTTGGGTCTGGTTGAATAATAATACCTAGGAGATGACTTGGGTCTGGTTGAATAATAATACCTAGAGGAGATGACTTGGGTCTGGTTGAATAATAATACCTAGAGGAGATGACTTGGGTCTGGTTGAATAATAATACCTAGGAGGAGATGACTTGGGTCTGGTTGAATAATAATACCTAGAGGAGATGACTTGGGTCTGGTTGAATAATAATACCTAGAGGATATGACTTGGGTCTGGTTGAATAATAATACCTAGAGGAGATGACTTGGGTCTGGTTGAATAATAATACCTAGGAGATGACTTGGGTCTGGTTGAGTAATAATACCTAGAGGAGATGACTTGGGTCTGGTTGAGTAATAATACCTAGAGGAGATGACTTGGGTCTGGTTGAATAATAATACCTAGAGGAGATGACTTGGGTCTGGTTGAATAATAATACCTAGAGGAGATGACTTGGGTCTGGTTGAGTAATAATACCTAGAGGAGATGACTTGGGTCTGGTTGAGTAATAATACCTAGGAGGAGATGACTTGGGTCTGGTTGAATAATAATACCTAGAGGAGATGACTTGGGTCTGGTTGAATAATAATACCTAGAGGAGATGACTTGGGTCTGGTTGAGTAATAATACCTAGAGGAGATGACTTGGGTCTGGTTGAATAATAATACCTAGGAGGAGATGACTTGGGTCTGGTTGAATAATAATAACTAGAGGAGATGACTTGGGTCTGGTTGAGTAATAATACCTAGGAGGAGATGACTTGGGTCTGGTTGAATAATAATACCTAGAGGAGATGACTTGGGTCTGGTTGAATAATAATACCAAGAGGAGATGACTTGGGTCTGGTTGAATAATAATACCTAGAGGAGATGACTTGGGTCTGGTTGAATAATAATACCTAGGAGGAGATGACTTGGGTCTGGTTGAATAATAATACCTAGAGGAGATGACTTGGGTCTGGTTGAATAATAATACCTAGAGGAGATGACTTGGGTCTGGTTGAATAATAATACCTAGGAGGATATGACTTGGGTCTGGTTGAATAATAATACCTAGGAGATGACTTGGGTCTGGTTGAATAATAATACCTAGAGGAGATGACTTGGGTCTGGTTGAATAATAATACCTAGAGGAGATGACTTGGGTCTGGTTGAATAATAATACCTAGGAGGAGATGACTTGGGTCTGGTTGAATAATAATACCTAGGAGGAGATGACTTGGGTCTGGTTGAATAATAATACCTAGGAGGAGATGACTTGGGTCTGGTTGAATAATAATACCTAGAGGAGATGACTTGGGTCTGGTTGAGTAATAATACCTAGGAGATGACTTGGGTCTGGTTGAATAATAATACCTAGAGGAGATGACTTGGGTCTGGTTGAATAATAATACCTAGAGGAGATGACTTGGGTCTGGTTGAATAATAATACCTAGGAGATGACTTGGGTCTGGTTGAATAATAATACCTAGGAGATGACTTGGGTCTGGTTGAGTAATAATACCTAGAGGAGATGACTTGGGTCTGGTTGAGTAATAATTCCTAGAGGAGATGACTTGGGTCTGGTTGAGTAACAATACCTAGAGGAGATGACTTGGGTCTGGTTGAATAATAATACCTAGGAGGAGATGACTTGGGTCTGGTTGAATAATAATACCTAGGAGGAGATGACTTGGGTCTGGTTGAATAATAATACCTAGAGGAGATGACTTGGGTCTGGTTGAGTAATAATACCTAGAGGAGATGACTTGGGTCTGGTTGAATAATAATACCTAGAGGAGATGACTTGGGTCTGGTTGAATAATAATACCTAGAGGAGATGGGTCTGGTTGAGTAATAATACCTAGAGGAGATGGGTCTGGTTGAATAATAATACCTAGAGGAGATGACTTGGGTCTGGTTGAGTAATAATACCTAGAGGAGATGGGTCTGGTTGAATAATAATACCTAGAGGAGATGACTTGGGTCTGGTTGAATAATAATACCTAGGAGGAGATGACTTGGGTCTGGTTGAGTAATAATACCTAGAGGAGATGGGTCTGGTTGAATAATAATACCTAGAGGAGATGACTTGGGTCTGGTTGAATAATAATACCTAGAGGAGATGGGTCTGGTTGAATAATAATACCTAGAGGAGATGACTTGGGTCTGGTTGAGTAATAATACCTAGAGGAGATGGGTCTGGTTGAATAATAATACCTAGAGGAGATGACTTGGGTCTGGTTGAGTAATAATACCTAGAGGAGATGGGTCTGGTTGAATAATAATACCTAGAGGAGATGACTTGGGTCTGGTTGAATAATAATACCTAGAGGAGATGACTTGGGTCTGGTTGAATAATAATACCTAGAGGAGATGACTTGGGTCTGGTTGAGTAATAATACCTAGAGGAGATGGGTCTGGTTGAATAATAATACCTAGAGGAGATGACTTGGGTCTGGTTGAATAATAATACCTAGAGGAGATGACTTGGGTCTGGTTGAATAATAATACCTAGGAGATGACTTGGGTCTGGTTGAATAATAATACCTAGAGGAGATGACTTGGGTCTGGTTGAATAATAATACCTAGAGGAGATGACTTGGGTCTGGTTGAATAATAATACCTAGGAGGATATGACTTGGGTCTGGTTGAATAATAATACCTAGGAGATGACTTGGGTCTGGTTGAATAATAATACCTAGAGGAGATGACTTGGGTCTGGTTGAGTAATAATACCTAGGAGGAGATGACTTGGGTCTGGTTGAATAATAATACCTAGGAGGAGATGACTTGGGTCTGGTTGAATAATAAAACCTAGGAGGAGATGACTTGGGTCTGGTTGAATAATAATACCTAGAGGAGATGACTTGGGTCTGGTTGAATAATAATACCTAGAGGAGATGACTTGGGTCTGGTTGAATAATAATACCTAGAGGAGATGACTTGGGTCTGGTTGAATAATAATACCTAGAGGAGATGACTTGGGTCTGGTTGAATAATAATACCTAGGAGATGACTTGGGTCTGGTTGAGTAATAATACCTAGAGGAGATGACTTGGGTCTGGTTGAGTAATAATACCTAGAGGAGATGACTTGGGTCTGGTTGAGTAACAATACCTAGAGGAGATGACTTGGGTCTGGTTGAGTAATAATTCCTAGAGGAGATGACTTGGGTCTGGTTGAATAATAATACCTAGGAGGAGATGACTTGGGTCTGGTTGAGTAATAATACCTAGGAGGAGATGACTTGGGTCTGGTTGAATAATAAAACCTAGGAGGAGATGACTTGGGTCTGGTTGAATAATAATACCTAGAGGAGATGACTTGGGTCTGGTTGAATAATAATACCTAGAGGAGATGACTTGGGTCTGGTTGAATAATAATACCTAGGAGGATATGACTTGGGTCTGGTTGAATAATAATACCTAGGAGGAGATGACTTGGGTCTGGTTGAATAATAATACCTAGAGGAGATGACTTGGGTCTGGTTGAGTAATAATACCTAGAGGAGATGACTTGGGTCTGGTTGAGTAACAATACCTAGAGGAGATGACTTGGGTCTGGTTGAGTAATAATACCTAGAGGAGATGACTTGGGTCTGGTTGAATAATAATACCTAGGAGGAGATGACTTGGGTCTGGTTGAGTAATAATACCTAGGAGGAGATGACTTGGGTCTGGTTGAATAATAATACCTAGGAGGAGATGACTTGGGTCTGGTTGAATAATAATACCTAGAGGAGATGACTTGGGTCTGGTTGAATAATAATACCTAGAGGAGATGACTTGGGTCTGGTTGAATAATAATACCTAGAGGAGATGACTTGGGTCTGGTTGAATAATAATTCCTAGGAGGAGATGACTTGGGTCTGGTTGAATAATAATACCTAGAGGAGATGACTTGGGTCTGGTTGAGTAATAATACCTAGAGGAGATGACTTGGGTCTGGTTGAATAATAATACCTAGAGGAGATGACTTGGGTCTGGTTGAATAATAATACCTAGAGGAGATGACTTGGGTCTGGTTGAATAATAATACCTAGAGGAGATGACTTGGGGCTGGTTGAATAATAATACCTAGAGGAGATGGGTCTGGTTGAATAATAATACCTAGAGGAGATGACTTGGGTCTGGTTGAATAATAATACCTAGGAGGAGATGACTTGGGTCTGGTTGAGTAATAATACCTAGAGGAGATGGGTCTGGTTGAATAATAATACCTAGAGGAGATGACTTGGGTCTGGTTGAATAATAATACCTAGAGGAGATGGGTCTGGTTGAATAATAATACCTAGAGGAGATGACTTGGGTCTGGTTGAGTAATAATACCTAGAGGAGATGGGTCTGGTTGAATAATAATACCTAGAGGAGATGACTTGGGTCTGGTTGAGTAATAATACCTAGAGGAGATGGGTCTGGTTGAATAATAATACCTAGAGGAGATGACTTGGGTCTGGTTGAATAATAATACCTAGAGGAGATGACTTGGGTCTGGTTGAATAATAATACCTAGAGGAGATGACTTGGGTCTGGTTGAGTAATAATTCCTAGAGGAGATGGGTCTGGTTGAATAATAATACCTAGAGGAGATGACTTGGGTCTGGTTGAATAATAATACCCAGAGGAGATGACTTGGGTCTGGTTGAATAATAATACCTAGGAGATGACTTGGGTCTGGTTGAATAATAATACCTAGAGGAGATGACTTGGGTCTGGTTGAGTAATAATACCTAGAGGAGATGACTTGGGTCTGGTTGAATAATAATACCTAGAGGAGATGACTTGGGTCTTGTTGAATAATAATACCTAGAGGAGATGACTTGGGTCTGGTTGAATAATAATACCTAGAGGAGATGACTACGGTCTGGTTGAGTAATAATACCTAGAGGAGATGGGTCTGGTTGAATAATAATACCTAGAGGAGATGACTTGGGTCTGGTTGAATAATAATACCTAGGAGATGACTTGGGTCTGGTTGAATAATAATACCTAGAGGAGATGACTTGGGTCTGGTTGAATAATAATACCTAGAGGAGATGACTTGGGTCTGGTTGAATAATAATACCTAGGAGATGACTTGGGTCTGGTTGAATAATAATACCTAGAGGAGATGACTTGGGTCTGGTTGAGTAATAATACCTAGAGGAGATGACTTGGGTCTGGTTGAATAATAATACCTAGAGGAGATGACTTGGGTCTGGTTGAATAATAATACCTAGAGGAGATGACTTGGGTCTGGTTGAATAATAATACCTAGAGGAGATGACTTGGGTCTGGTTGAGTAATAATACCTAGAGGAGATGGGTCTGGTTGAATAATAATACCTAGAGGAGATGACTTGGGTCTGGTTGAATAATAATCCCTAGAGGAGATGACTTGGGTCTGGTTGAATAATAATACCTAGAGGAGATGACTTGGGTCTGGTTGAATAATAATACCTAGAGGAGATGACTTGGGTCTGGTTGAATAATAATACCTAGAGGAGATGACTTGGGTCTGGTTGAATAATAATACCTAGAGGAGATGACTTGGGTCTGGTTGAATAATAATACCTAGAGGAGATGACTTGGGTCTGGTTGAATAATAATACCTAGAGGAGATGACTTGGGTCTGGTTGAATAATAATACCTAGGAGATGACTTGGGTCTGGTTGAATAATAATACCTAGGAGGAGATGACTTGGGTCTGGTTGAATAATAATACCTAGAGGAGATGACTTGGGTCTGGTTGAATAATAATACCTAGGAGGAGATGACTTGGGTCTGGTTGAATAATAATACCTAGAGGAGATGACTTGGGTCTGGTTGAATAATAATACCTAGAGGAGATGACTTGGGTCTGGTTGAGTAATAATACCTAGAGGAGATGACTTGGGTCTGGTTGAGTAATAATATCTAGAGGAGATGGGTCTGGTTGAATAATAATACCTAGAGGAGATGGGTCTGGTTGAGTATTAATACCTAGAGTAGATGACTTGGGTCTGGTTGAGTAATAATACCTAGAGGAGATGGGTCTGGTTGAATAATAATACCTAGAGGAGATGACTTGGGTCTGGTTGAATAATAATACCTAGAGGAGATGACTTGGGTCTGGTTGAGTAATAATACCTAGGAGGAGATGGGTCTGGTTGAATAATAATACCTAGAGGAGATGACTTGGGTCTTGTTGAGTAATAATACCTAGAGGAGATGGGTCTGGTTGAATAATAATACCTAGAGGAGATGACTTGGGTCTGGTTGAATAATAATACCTAGAGGAGATGACTTGGGTCTGGTTGAATAATAATACCTAGAGGAGATGACTTGGGTCTGGTTGAATAATAATACCTAGAGGAGATGACTTGGGTCTGGTTGAATAATAATACCTAGGAGATGACTTGGGTCTGGTTGAATAATAATACCTAGGAGGAGATGACTTGGGTCTGGTTGAATAATAATACCTAGAGGAGATGACTTGGGTCTGGTTGAATAATAATACCTAGAGGAGATGACTTGGGTCTGGTTGAATAATAATACCTAGAGGAGATGACTTGGGTCTGGTTGAATAATAATACCTAGAGGAGATGACTTGGGTCTGGTTGAGTAATAATACCTAGAGGAGATGACTTGGGTCTGGTTGAGTAATAATATCTAGAGGAGATGGGTCTGGTTGAATAATAATACCTAGAGGAGATGGGTCTGGTTGAGTATTAATACCTAGAGTAGATGACTTGGGTCTGGTTGAGTAATAATACCTAGAGGAGATGGGTCTGGTTGAATAATAATACCTAGAGGAGATGACTTGGGTCTGGTTGAATAATAATACCTAGAGGAGATGACTTGGGTCTGGTTGAGTAATAATACCTAGGAGGAGATGGGTCTGGTTGAATAATAATACCTAGAGGAGATGACTTGGGTCTTGTTGAGTAATAATACCTAGAGGAGATGGGTCTGGTTGAATAATAATACCTAGAGGAGATGACTTGGGTCTGGTTGAATAATAATACCTAGAGGAGATGGGTCTGGTTGAATAATAATACCTAGAGGAGATGACTTGGGTCTGGTTGAATAATAATACCTAGAGGAGATGGGTCTGGTTGAATAATAATACCTAGAGGAGATGGCTTGGGTCTGGTTGAATAATAATACCTAGAGGAGATGGGTCTGGTTGAATAATAATACCTAGAGGAGATGACTTGGGTCTGGTTGAATAATAATACCTAGAGGAGATGGGTCTGGTTGAATAATAATACCTAGAGGAGATGACTTGGGTCTGGTTGAATAATAATACCTAGAGGAGATGACTTGGGTCTGGTTGAGTAATAATACCTAGAGGAGATGGGTCTGGTTGAATAATAATACCTAGAGGAGATGACTTGGGTCTGGTTGAATAATAATACCTAGGAGGATATGACTTGGGTCTGGTTGAATAATAATACCTAGGAGATGACTTGGGTCTGGTTGAATAATAATACCTAGAGGAGATGACTTGGGTCTGGTTGAGTAATAATACCTAGGAGGAGATGACTTGGGTCTGGTTGAATAATAATACCTAGGAGGAGATGACTTGGGTCTGGTTGAATAATAAAACCTAGGAGGAGATGACTTGGGTCTGGTTGAATAATAATACCTAGAGGAGATGACTTGGGTCTGGTTGAGTAATAATACCTAGGAGGAGATGACTTGGGTCTGGTTGAATAATAAAACCTAGGAGGAGATGACTTGGGTCTGGTTGAATAATAATACCTAGAGGAGATGACTTGGGTCTGGTTGAATAATAATACCTAGAGGAGATGACTTGGGTCTGGTTGAATAATAATACCTAGGAGGATATGACTTGGGTCTGGTTGAATAATAATACCTAGGAGGAGATGACTTGGGTCTGGTTGAATAATAATACCTAGAGGAGATGACTTGGGTCTGGTTGAGTAATAATACCTAGAGGAGATGACTTGGGTCTGGTTGAGTAACAATACCTAGAGGAGATGACTTGGGTCTGGTTGAGTAATAATACCTAGAGGAGATGACTTTGGTCTGGTTGAATAATAATACCTAGGAGGAGATGACTTGGGTCTGGTTGAGTAATAATACCTAGGAGGAGATGACTTGGGTCTGGTTGAATAATAATACCTAGGAGGAGATGACTTGGGTCTGGTTGAATAATAATACCTAGAGGAGATGACTTGGGTCTGGTTGAATAATAATACCTAGAGGAGATGACTTGGGTCTGGTTGAATAATAATACCTAGAGGAGATGACTTGGGTCTGGTTGAATAATAATTCCTAGGAGGAGATGACTTGGGTCTGGTTGAATAATAATACCTAGAGGAGATGACTTGGGTCTGGTTGAGTAATAATACCTAGAGGAGATGACTTGGGTCTGGTTGAATAATAATACCTAGAGGAGATGACTTGGGTCTGGTTGAATAATAATACCTAGAGGAGATGACTTGGGTCTGGTTGAATAATAATACCTAGAGGAGATGACTTGGGGCTGGTTGAATAATAATACCTAGAGGAGATGGGTCTGGTTGAATAATAATACCTAGAGGAGATGACTTGGGTCTGGTTGAATAATAATACCTAGGAGGAGATGACTTGGGTCTGGTTGAGTAATAATACCTAGAGGAGATGGGTCTGGTTGAATAATAATACCTAGAGGAGATGACTTGGGTCTGGTTGAATAATAATACCTAGAGGAGATGGGTCTGGTTGAATAATAATACCTAGAGGAGATGACTTGGGTCTGGTTGAGTAATAATACCTAGAGGAGATGGGTCTGGTTGAATAATAATACCTAGAGGAGATGACTTGGGTCTGGTTGAGTAATAATACCTAGAGGAGATGGGTCTGGTTGAATAATAATACCTAGAGGAGATGACTTGGGTCTGGTTGAATAATAATACCTAGAGGAGATGACTTGGGTCTGGTTGAATAATAATACCTAGAGGAGATGACTTGGGTCTGGTTGAGTAATAATACCTAGAGGAGATGGGTCTGGTTGAATAATAATACCTAGAGGAGATGACTTGGGTCTGGTTGAATAATAATACCTAGAGGAGATGACTTGGGTCTGGTTGAATAATAATACCTAGGAGATGACTTGGGTCTGGTTGAATAATAATACCTAGAGGAGATGACTTGGGTCTGGTTGAGTAATAATACCTAGAGGAGATGACTTGGGTCTGGTTGAATAATAATACCTAGAGGAGATGACTTGGGTCTTGTTGAATAATAATACCTAGAGGAGATGACTTGGGTCTGGTTGAATAATAATACCTAGAGGAGATGACTACGGTCTGGTTGAGTAATAATACCTAGAGGAGATGGGTCTGGTTGAATAATAATACCTAGAGGAGATGACTTGGGTCTGGTTGAATAATAATACCTAGGAGATGACTTGGGTCTGGTTGAATAATAATACCTAGAGGAGATGACTTGGGTCTGGTTGAATAATAATACCTAGGAGATGACTTGGGTCTGGTTGAATAATAATACCTAGAGGAGATGACTTGGGTCTGGTTGAGTAATAATACCTAGAGGAGATGACTTGGGTCTGGTTGAATAATAATACCTAGAGGAGATGACTTGGGTCTGGTTGAATAATAATACCTAGAGGAGATGACTTGGGTCTGGTTGAATAATAATACCTAGAGGAGATGACTTGGGTCTGGTTGAGTAATAATACCTAGAGGAGATGGGTCTGGTTGAATAATAATACCTAGAGGAGATGACTTGGGTCTGGTTGAATAATAATCCCTAGAGGAGATGACTTGGGTCTGGTTGAATAATAATACCTAGAGGAGATGACTTGGGTCTGGTTGAATAATAATACCTAGAGGAGATGACTTGGGTCTGGTTGAATAATAATACCTAGAGGAGATGACTTGGGTCTGGTTGAATAATAATACCTAGAGGAGATGACTTGGGTCTGGTTGAATAATAATACCTAGAGGAGATGACTTGGGTCTGGTTGAATAATAATACCTAGAGGAGATGACTTGGGTCTGGTTGAATAATAATACCTAGGAGATGACTTGGGTCTGGTTGAATAATAATACCTAGGAGGAGATGACTTGGGTCTGGTTGAATAATAATACCTAGAGGAGATGACTTGGGTCTGGTTGAATAATAATACCTAGAGGAGATGACTTGGGTCTGGTTGAATAATAATACCTAGAGGAGATGGGTCTGGTTGAATAATAATACCTAGAGGAGATGACTTGGGTCTGGTTGAGTAATAATACCTAGAGTAGATGACTTGGGTCTGGTTGAGTAATAATACCTAGAGGAGATGGGTCTGGTTGAATAATAATACCTAGGAGGAGATGGGTCTGGTTGAGTAATAATACCTAGGAGGAGATGGGTCTGGTTGAGTAATAATACCTAGGAGGAGATGGGTCTGGTTGAGTAATAATACCTAGGAGGAGATGGGTCTGGTTGAATAATAATACCTAGGAGGAGATGGGTCTGGTTGAGTATTAATACCTAGAGTAGATGACTTGGGTCTGGTTGAGTAATAATACCTAGAGGAGATGG
The DNA here is from genome assembly GCF_029448725.1 of Salvelinus fontinalis. NCBI lineage: Eukaryota > Metazoa > Chordata > Actinopteri > Salmoniformes > Salmonidae > Salvelinus > Salvelinus fontinalis. The sequence continues at coordinate 63,605 of NW_026600287.1, forward strand.
GTCTGGTTGAATAATAATACTTAGAGGAGATGACTTGGGTCTGGTTGAATAATAATACCTAGAGGAGATGACTTGGGTCTGGTTGAGTAATAATACCTAGGAGGAGATGGGTCTGGTTGAATAATAATACCTAGAGGAGATGACTTGGGTCTTGTTGAGTAATAATACCTAGAGGAGATGGGTCTGGTTGAATAATAATACCTAGAGGAGATGACTTGGGTCTGGTTGAATAATAATACCTAGAGGAGATGGGTCTGGTTGAATAATAATACCTAGAGGAGATGACTTGGGTCTGGTTGAATAATAATACCTAGAGGAGATGGGTCTGGTTGAATAATAATACCTAGAGGAGATGGCTTGGGTCTGGTTGAATAATAATACCTAGAGGAGATGGGTCTGGTTGAATAATAATACCTAGAGGAGATGACTTGGGTCTGGTTGAATAATAATACCTAGAGGAGATGGGTCTGGTTGAATAATAATACCTAGAGGAGATGGGTCTGGTTGAGTAATAATACCTAGGAGGAGATGGGTCTGGTTGAATAATAATACCTGTGATGTCCTGAATAACATGGAGAATTTCACACCAAAAATACTGGATTTTCAGACCTTGCCAAAATATATGTGATAAATATGTGATAAAGTACCTATTTGTCCACACTGCCTCCAACACATAGCAGATATTCCTTTTTCCATTTAGTTAAGTTTATCAGGGCTCATAAAAAAACAATGTAGGACTTTGAATTGAAGCTCCCTTGTTGGGTTACATATAGTGGCTTTATACAGTGTTTCCATATGTTCCCAGCTCTGCTCTGATATCTGCACCTGCTTTATACAGTGTTTCCATATGTTCCCCAGCTCTGCTCTGATATCTGCACCTGCTTTATACAGTGTTTCCATATGTTCCCAGCTCTGCTCTGATATCTGCACCTGCTTTATACAGTGTTTCCATATGTTCCCCAGCTCTGCTCTGATATCTGCACCTGCTTTATACAGTGTTTCATATGTTCCCAGCTCTGCTCTGATATCTGCACCTGCTTTATACAGTGTTTCATATGTTCCCAGCTCTGCTCTGATATCTGCACCTGCTTTATACAGTGTTTCATATGTTCCCAGCTCTGCTCTGATATCTGCACCTGTAATTCAACCTGCCATGACTTCCTTACATTATCTAAAGATTATATTTGCATGTTAAGGATATTGTGATGAACATTTGAAACGGTTCCAATGTTTTCCTCTTGGTAAAGTGATTCAATCATCTCGTCAATAGGAGTAATCGGCTCAGGTATTTTTTGTTACAATCCATTTGTTTTTTTAAATGTATAAAATATTTTTATTCACAATGAATGAAAGATTACATCCTCTTTTATATCCTCTATTACACCCCCCCTCCCCCCCCCAGAATGCCTCCAAACCCATTTACAAGGAAAGGCAAAGTCATTAAGTTACATAACAGCAAACAAAACAAAAGTATACAATAATGTTCCTTCAATACAAGTCAAAAGGTAACAGCCTAACTATTTCAGGGGATCCTATAGGCCTACAGCAGTAACCTCAAGGGGTGGGGGTGGGGCCAAGCGTACTAATCTGGAGGAAGTGTTTGGAGCTGTTTAAAATAGGATTTCATCGGGTCCCAGGTGGAATAAAATGAGTTGGTTGACCCTCGAATGGTATACTTAATTTTCTCCTGATTTTTGAGGCCCACTCAGATTGGATTTTATTAAGTGACGGGTTATCAAGGGACATGATTATCTAAAAAATATGGGATATGAGTCCCTTTTAGTTTAATAGGTGTTTTCAAAAGGGCATCCAAGACCCGATCCGGGTGATAGAATTGGAAAGGTTGGGCTTTGAGTGCGAATAAACTGCCGGATTTGGAAATCCCTTAATAAACTTGAATGGGGTAGATTACATTTGATTGCGATGTCTTCATCGCAAAGGTGCCATCTATATAAAGGTCACTAAACTTAGTAAGGCCATTCCTCTGCCACAGCCTGAAAGCTGAATCCTGTTTGGCTGGAGGTTAGAGGGGATTATTACATATAGGACCTTGAATAGAGAAATAACTATTTAAAATGTTGACGGAATTGAGTCCAAATTTTTAAAGTATTGACAACAAATGGATTGGATGTGTAGCTTGAAGCTGTAAGACAGAGATTGGCCAGTGGACTGACAGAGGAGGAGAAACAGGAGTTGGCTTCTGATTGACACCAGTCAGTTTCTAAGGTGTGAAGCCAGTAAATAATATTTTGTATATTCGCGGCCTTGTAATAATACATAAAGTTAGGAAGGGCTCGTCCTCCGTGGGTTCTCTCTCTCTGGAGGAATGCTTTACGTATTCCTGGATTCCACCTCTCCATAAAAACACATCTATAAGCTTATCCACTGAAGTGAAAAAAGACTTTGGTAAAAAAAAAAGAGGGAGACATTGGAACAAGTACAGAAATCTGGGCAATACATTCACTTTACCAGCTAAAGTAAAATGGAGAACACTCCATCTCTGAAAGTCCAGTTTAAGTTTGTTAATCAGGGGAAGTTCTCATCATGGAGGGAGGACAAGATACGGGTGATATTGATCCCTAAATATTTCAAGCCGGACTTGGACAAACGAAATGGAATAGTTTCCCGTGGAATGTGTAATGCTAATTTATTAATAGGAAAGCATTCACTTTTTGAGAAATTCAATTTCTAGCCCGAAAACACCCCAAACCTACGCAGTACGTCCACTACCTCTGGGACACACGCTTCGGGGCCTGAGATGTAGAAAAGCAAGTCATCTGCATACAAGGAAACGTAGTGTTCCAGTCCCCATCTGTAGAGACCACGTATTGAGGGTGTGGCCTTTAGCTAAATAGAAAGGAGTTCTATCGCCAGGGATAAATAACAGAGGTGACATTGGACATCCCTGGCGTGGGGCCCTTGATAATGGGAAATACTGTGAACAAAGTTTGTTTGTAAGTACTGATGCCTGAGTACACCAGTCGGACCCAGGAAATGAAGTTTGCACCAAAGCCAAATTTTCCCAGTACAGAGAATAAATATATTCCCATTCTACTCTGTCAAATACCTTCTCCGCATCTAAAGAGAGGACCGCTTCAGGAACGTCCGAAGACGCAGGAGAGTGTATAACATTAATCAGACGTCGAATGTTAGAAAAGGACTGACGGCCCTTAATAAACCTTGTCTGGTCCGTCGATATGATGTCTGTTATAGTGGATTCTATTGGAGAGGCAAGCTATTTCACTAGTATTTTTACATCTGCATTTAAAAGTGAGATCGGTCTGTATGAGCCACACTCAGATGCATCTTTGCCGGGTTTTAACAGAAGTGTGAACGACGCCTGTGTCAGTGTTTGGGGTAAAACACCCTGTTCCAGGGCATTTTCAAATGGTTCAAGCAGGAGGGGGGCCAATTTGGCAGAGAACTTCTTGTAGAATTCGATTGGGTAGCCATCTGAGCCAGGGGATTTCACACTTTGCTGTAATTGAATGAACAATCTCCTCTAACTGCAAAGGTTGGTCAGGTTCCTCTCTCTCTTCTCTGTACCAGTCAGGTTCCTCTCTCTCTCTTCTCTGTACCAGTCAGGTTCCTCTCTCTCTCTTCTCTGTACCAGTCAGGTTCCTCTCTCTCTTCTCTGTACCAGTCAGGTTCCTCTCTCTCTTCTCTGTACCAGTCAGGTTCCTCTCTCTCTCTTCTCTGTACCAGTCAGGTTCCTCTCTCTCTCTTCTCTGTACCAGTCAGGTTCCTCTCTCTCTTCTCTGTACCAGTCAGGTTCCTCTCTCTTCTCTGTACCAGTCAGGTTCCTCTCTCTCTTCTCTGTATTAGTCAGGTTCCTCTCTCTCTCTTCTCTGTACTAGTCAGGTTCCTCTCTCTCTCTTCTCTGTACTAGTCAGGTTCCCCTCTCTCTCTCTTCTCTGTACCAGTCAGGTTCCTCTCTCTCTCTTCTCTGTACTAGTCAGGTTCCTCTCTCTCTTCTCTGTACTAGTCAGGTTCCCCTCTCTCTCTCTTCTCTGTACTAGTCAGGTTCCCCTCTCTCTCTCTTCTCTGTACCAGTCAGGTTCCTCTCTCTCTCTTCTCTGTATTAGTCAGGTTCCTCTCTCTCTCTTCTCTGTACTAGTCAGGTTCCTCTCTCTCTCTTCTCTGTACTAGTCAGGTTCCCCTCTCTCTCTCTTCTCTGTACCAGTCAGGTTCCCCTCTCTCTCTCTTCTCTGTACCAGTCAGGTTCCCCTCTCTCTCTTCTCTGTACCAGTCAGGTTCCTCTCTCTCTCTTCTCTGTACCAGTCAGGTTCCTCTCTCTCTCTTCTCTGTACCAGTCAGGTTCCTCTCTCTCTCTTCTCTGTACCAGTCAGGTTCCCCTCTCTCTCTCTTCTCTGTACCAGTCAGGTTCCCCTCTCTCTCTTCTCTGTACCAGTCAGGTTCCTCTCTCTCTCTTCTCTGTACCAGTCAGGTTCCTCTCTCTCTCTCTTCTCTGTACCAGTCAGGTTCCTCTCTCTCTCTCTTCTCTGTACCAGTGGTAGGAGTTTCCACATTGTCAAGAAAATCAGGTGATTCTGACATGTAAAGATCTGAATACAATGTTTTGAAGGTATTATTAATATCAGTAGGACTAACTGTTAAGACATTGCAATCCATTTTTATCAATGAATTGCCTTACTTGAAGGCACGTATACACATTTGTTTGGGATATAATGAATTCCTCCTGAATTCCTTGAAATGATATATATTTTTTGCCTCTGAATAGTTGAGATTACAAAGCCCTTTCTCTTCCCATTCCCTAAATCCCGAGTAGCAGGAAGCCAGGCTGGGTTGTGGAATATAGACCAGTGTCTAGACATGTCATTAGTCAGTTTATATTGGTGTGGAACCTCCATGTCTTCAGAGTAATAATGGAGTTTAGTTTAAACCTGTGAATAGAAATAGGGTCTGCTCTAAAGACAAGACAATGTAAAGGAATATTTCACAATATTGACTCTCAGTTTCAAGCCGTGACAAACCCTTCGGTTGTTGAATCCGTGATGCTGTGTGATTAAGTTTCGCCGCTCATTAATATGATTTAAGGTTAGGGAGGCCACGCCCACCCGATTCTTTGAACAGATGTCATTTTTTCTTATTATTTTGCCATAAAAGTGTGCCTGTTGCTGCATTTAGGCCGAGTAAAGGTTTTAGCAGGAATGTTAACAGGAAGCATTGAGAACAAATGTTTTGGTAAGATATTCATTTTCACTGAAGCGACCCGACCTGCTAGACATATAGGGAGGAACATCCAACGGTCCGGATCGTCAGTGGTTTTACTAGTCGCAGGGGGGAGATCAAAGCATATCATTTCCTGTAGTCTGACGTCGTTTTGACGTCTTGTTTTATTCTTTTGGAACTAAGAGACGAGAATAAACTGATCTTCTGTTTTGAACTCAGACCAAAGTGGATGTCAACCAAACCCTATTCTATACCCTAACCCTAACCAAACCCTATTCTATACCCTAACCCTATACTATACCCTAACCCTATTCTATACCCTAACCCTATTCTATACCCTATTCTATACCCAAACCCTATTCAAACCCTATTCTATACCCTAACCCTATTCTATACCCTAACCCTATTCTATACCCTAACCCTATTCTATACCCTATTCTATACCCTAACCCTATTCAAACCCTATTCTATACCCTAACCCTATTCAAACCCTATTCAATACCCTAACCCTATTCAATACCCTAACCCTATTCAAACCCTATTCTATACCCAAACCCTATTCAAACCCTATTCTATACCCTAACCCTATTCTATACCCTAACCCTATTCTATACCCTAACCCTATTCTATACACTATTCTATACCCTAACCCTATTCAAACCCTATTCTATACCCTAACCCTATTCAAACCCTATTCTATACCCTAACCCTATTCTATACCCTAACCCTATTATATACCCTATTCTATACCCTAACCCTATTCAAACCCTATTCTATACCCTAAACCTATTCAAACCCTATTCTATACCCTAACCCTATTCAAACCCTATTCTATACCCTAACCCTATTCTATACCCTAACCCTATTCAAACCCTATTCTATACCCTAACCCTATTCAAACCCTATTCTATACCCAAACCCTATTCAAACCCTATTCTATACCCAAACCCTATTCAAACCCTATTCTATACCCAAACCCTATTCAAACCCTATTCTATACCCAAACCCTATTCAAACCCTATTCTATACCCAAACCCTATTCAAACCCTATTCTATACCCAAACCCTATTCAAACCCTATTCTATACCCAAACCCTATTCAAACCCTATTCTATACCCAAACCCTATTCAAACCCTATTCTATACCCTAACCCTATTCAAACCCTATTCTATACCCTAACCCTATTCAAACCCTATTCTATACCCTAACCCTATTCAAACCCTATTCTATACCCTATTCTATACCCTAACCCTATTCTATACCCTAACCCTATTCTATACCCTAACCCTATTCAAACCCTATTCTATACCCAAACCCTATTCTATACCCTAACCCTATTCAAACCCTATTCTATACCCTAACCCTATTCTATACCCTAACCCTATTCTATACCCAAACCCTATTCTATACCCTAACCCTATTCTATACCCTAACCCTATTCTATACCCTAACCCTATTCAAACCCTATTCTATACCCAAACCCTATTCTATACCCTAACCCTATTCAAACCCTATTCTATACCCTAACCCTATTCAAACCCTATTCTATACCCTAACCCTATTCAAACCCTATTCTATACCCTAACCCTATTCTATACCCTAACCCTATTCAAACCCTATTCTATACCCAAACTCTATTCTACACCCTAACCCTATTCTATACCCTAACCCTATTCAAACCCTATTCTATACCCTAACCCTATTCTATACCCTAACCCTATTCTATACCCTAACCCTATTCTATACCCTAACCCTATTCTATACCCTAACCCTATTCTATACCCTAACCCTATTCAAACCCTATTCTATACCCAAACCCTATTCTATACCCTAACCCTATTCAAACCCTATTCTATACCCTAACCCTATTCAAACCCTATTCTATACCCTAACCCTATTCTATACCCAAACCCTATTCAAACCCTATTCTATACCCTAACCCTGTTCTATACCCTAACCCTATTCTATACCCTATTCTATACCCTAACCCTATTCTATACCCTAACCCTATTCAAACCCTATTCTATACCCAAACCCTATTCTATACCCAAACCCTATTCTATACCCTAACCCTATTCAAACCCTATTCTATACCCTAACCCTATTCAAACCCTATTCTATACCCTAACCCTATTCAAACCCTATTCTATACCCTAACTCTATTCTATACCCAAATCCTATTCTATACCCTAACCCTATTCTATACCCACACCCTATATACCCTAACCCTATTCAAACCCTATTCTATACCCTAACCCTATTCTATACCCTAACCCTATTATATACCCTAACCCTATTCTATACCCTAACCCTATTCAAACCCTATTCTATACCCTAACCCTATTCTATACCCTAACCCTATTCTATACCCTAACCCTATTCTATACCCAAACCCTATTCTATACCCTAACCCTATTCTATACCCTATTCTATACCCAAACCCTATTCTATACCCTAACCCTATTCTATACCCTATTCTATACCCTAACCCTATTCTATACCCTAACCCTATTCTATACCCTAACCCTATTCTATACCCTATTCTATACCCTAACCCTATTCAAACCCTATTCTATACCCTAACCCTATTCAAACCCTATTCTATACCCTAACCCTATTCAAACCCTATTCTATACCCTAACCCTATTCTATACCCTAACCCTATTCTATACCCAAACCCTATTCTATACCCTAACCCTATTCTATACCCTAACCCTATTCTATACCCTAACCCCATTCTATACCCTAACCCTATTCAAACCCTATTCTATACCCAAACCCTATTCTATACCCTAACCCTATTCAAACCCTATTCTATACCCCAACCCTATTCAAACCCTATTCTATACCCTAACCCTATTCTATACCCTAACCCTATTCAAACCCTATTCTATACCCAAACTATTCTATACCCAAACCCTTTTCTATACCCTAACCCTATTCTATACCCACACCATATATACCCTAACCCTATTCAAACCCTATTCTATACCCTAACCCTATTCTATACCCTAACCCTATTCAAACCCTATTCTATACCCTAACCCTATTCTAACCCTATTCAAAACCTATTCTATACCCAAACCCTATTCTATACCCAAACCCTATTCTATACCCAAACCATATTCTATACCCAAACCCTATTCTATACCCTAACCCTATTCTATACCCTAACCCTATTCAAACCCTATTCTATACCCTAACCCTATTCTATACCCTATTCTATACCCTAACCCTATTCTATACCCTATTCTATACCCTAGCCCTATTCTATACCCTATTCTATACCCTAACCCTATTCTATACTCTAACCCTATTCTATACCCTAACCCTATTCAAACCCTATTCTATACCCTAAACCTATTCTATACCCTAACCATATTCTATACCCTAATCCTGTTCAAACCCTATTCTATACCCTAACCCTATTCAAACCCTATTCTATACCCTAACCCTATTCAAACCCTATTCTATACCCTAACCCTATTCAAACCCTATTCTATACCCTAACCCTATTCAAACCCTATTCTATACCCTAACCCTATTCAAACCCTATTCTATACCCTAACCCTATTCAAACCCTATTCTATACCCTAACCCTATTCAAACCCTATTCTATACCCTAACCCTATTCAAACCCTATTCTATACCCTAACCCTATTCAAACCCTATTCTATACCCAAACCCTATTCAAACCCTATTCTATACCCTAACCCTGTTCTATACCCTAACCCTATTCTATACCCTATTCTATACCCTAACCCTATTCTATACCCTAACCCTATTCAAACCCTATTCTATACCCAAACCCTATTCTATACCCAAACCCTATTCTATACCCTAACCCTATTCAAACCCTATTCTATACCCTAACCCTATTCAAACCCTATTCTATACCCTAACCCTATTCAAACCCTATTCTATACCCTAACTCTATTCTATACCCAAATCCTATTCTATACCCTAACCCTATTCTATACCCACACCCTATATACCCTAACCCTATTCAAACCCTATTCTATACCCTAACCCTATTCTATACCCTAACCCTATTCTATACCCTAACCCTATTCTATACCCTAACCCTATTCTATACCCTAACCCTATTCAAACCCTATTCTATACCCTAACCCTATTCTATACCCTAACCCTATTCTATACCCAAACCCTATTCTATACCCTAACCCTATTCTATACCCTATTCTATACCCAAACCCTATTCTATACCCTAACCCTATTCTATACCCTATTCTATACCCTAACCCTATTCTATACCCTAACCCTATTCTATACCCTAACCCTATCCAAACCCTATTCTATACCCTAACCCTATTCAAACCCTATTCTATACCCTAACCCTATTCAAACCCTATTCTATACCCTAACCCTATTCAAACCCTATTCTATACCCTAACCCTATTCTATACCCAAACCCTATTCTATACCCTAACCCTATTCTATACCCTAACCCTATTCTATACCCTAACCCCATTCTATACCCTAACCCTATTCAAACCCTATTCTATACCCAAACCCTATTCTATACCCTAACCCTATTCAAACCCTATTCTATACCCCAACCCTATTCAAACCCTATTCTATACCCTAACCCTATTCTATACCCTAACCCTATTCAAACCCTATTCTATACCCAAACTATTCTATACCCAAACCCTTTTCTATACCCTAACCCTATTCTATACCCACACCATATATACCCTAACCCTATTCAAACCCTATTCTATACCCTAACCCTATTCTATACCCTAACCCTATTCTATACCCTAACCCTATTCTATACCCTAACCCTATTCAAACCCTATTCTATACCCAAACCCTATTCAAACCCTATTCTATACCCTAACCCTATTCTAACCCTATTCAAAACCTATTCTATACCCAAACCCTATTCTATACCCAAACCCTATTCTATACCCAAACCCTATTCTATACCCAAACCCTATTCTATACCCTAACCCTATTCTATACCCTAACCCTATTCAAACCCTATTCTATACCCTAACCCTATTCTATACCCTATTCTATACCCTAACCCTATTCTATACCCTATTCTATACCCTAGCCCTATTCTATACCCTATTCTATACCCTAACCCTATTCTATACTCTAACCCTATTCTATACCCTAACCCTATTCAAACCCTATTCTATACCCTAACCCTATTCAAACCCTATTCTATACCCTAAACCTATTCTATACCCTAACCATATTCTATACCCTAATCCTGTTCAAACCCTATTCTATACCCTAACCCTATTCAAACCCTATTCTATACCCTAACCCTATTCAAACCCTATTCTATACCCTAACCCTATTCAAACCCTATTCTATACCCTAACCCTATTCAAACCCTATTCTATACCCTAACCCTATTCAAACCCTATTCTATACCCTAACCCTATTCAAACCCTATTCTATACCCTAACCCTATTCTATACCCAAACCCTATTCTATACCCTAACCCTATTCTATACCCAAACCCTATTCTATACCCAAACCCTATTCTATACCCTAACCCTATTCAAACCCTATTCTCCCGTCTGAAGTGCGACAGCTTGTGACTAGTGAACGAGAATAAGGAGGTCTTTGTTGATAACAGGGACCGACCGACTCCATAAAGACAGATCTTTGGGATGATGGGAATTTTCTACACATGCCAAGGCTTTCAAATGTAGGCCACTCACATGATTTATGTGTGTGTGTGTGTCACAATACTCCTTCCTCGTTTAGTTTTCCATATCTCTTCAATTATATCTCCTCTATTCACATTTGTGAGGAAGTCCTGTACTATCTCCCTATTGAGCTCCTGTCCCGACCATGACAACAACCACACGTTGTTAGCCTGCTACACTGTCTCCAAGGGCACTTTACTACACTGTCTCCAAGGGCACTTTACTACACTGTCTCCAAGGGCACTTTACTACACTGTCTCCAAGGGCACTTTACTACACTGTCTCCAAGGGCACTTTACTACACTGTCTCCAAGGGCACTTTACTACACTGTCTCCAAGGGCACTTTACTACACTGTCTCCAAGGGCACTTTACTACACTGTCTCCAAGGGCACTTTACTACACTGTCTCCAAGGGCACTTTACTACACTGTCTCCAAGGGCACTTTACTACACTGTCTCCAAGGGCACTTTACTACACTGTCTCCAAGGGCACTTTACTACACTGTCTCCAAGGGCACTTTACTACACTGTCTCCAAGGGCACTTTGGATCAGCGTCTTGTTTTCACCATGTGGTCTACGATGGCACCCAGAGAGCCATTTAAAGCAGCATAGCCTAGTTCCAGACAGACACCAGGAATAGTCTTGGCCTGTATCCGAAATAGCAGCGTATTCCATATATAGTGCACTACTTTTGACCAGAGCCCTATATAGTGCACTACTTTTGACCAGAGCCCTATATAGTGCACTACTTTTGACCAGAGCCCTATATAGTGCACTACTTTTGACCAGAGCCCTATATAGTGCACTACTTTTGACCAGAGCCCTATATAGTGCACTACTTTTGACCAGAGCGCTGTATAGGCCTACGGTAGGCTCTGCTCCAGGGAACAGCCCCTTGAATAACCTGCAGCTCAAGACCTATTTATTGTTGCAGAGTTGCACTGGGTTAGAGGCTTATTGAGGCTTATTCCATTCAATCCACAGAGATCTTCCCTACTCAGATGTAAAGGGAGGTTGATACGCGGTGCTGTGGCTGAGGTTAATACGCGGTGCTGTGGCTGAGGTTAATACGCGGTGCTGTGGCTGAGGTTAATACGCGGTGCTGTGGCTGAGGTTAATACGCGGTGCTGTGGCTGAGGTTAATACGCGGTGCTGTGGCTGAGGTTAATACGCGGCGGTGTGGCTGAGGTTAATACACGGCGGTGTGGCTGAGGTTAATACACGGTGCTGTGGCTGAGGTTAATACACGGTGCTGTGGCTGAGGTTAATACACGGTGCTGTGGCTGAGGTTAATACACGGTGCTGTGGCTGAGGTTAATACACGGTGCTGTGGCTGAGGTTAATACACGGTAATGTGGCTGAGGTTAATAAGCGGTGCTGTTACCCTCTCTCTCTTTTTTTTGTGTGTGTGTGTGTGTGTGTGTGTGTGTGTGTGTGCAGGTAGCAGTATAACACCAGTCTCTCCATCATCAATGTAGCTCTCCAACCCTGTGTGTTACAGAGGGCATCATCAGTGTAGCAGTGACGTAGGCCCACATCCATCCATAGTCAGAGCTCTGTCTAACTATGCCCCAAAGAGAGAGAGAGAGAGAGAGAGAGAGTGTGTGTGTGTTACTACAACAGTGGCCTGAGGCTGCTCTGGACTGTGCTGACCACTCTGTCTCCCAGCTACTACAACAGTGGACTGAGGCTGCAGGGGAACTCGCTGCTCTGGACTGTGCTGACCACTCTGTCTCCCAGCTACTACAACAGTGGCCTGAGGCTGCTCTGGACTGTGCTGACCACTCTGTCTCCCAGCTACTACAACAGTGGCCTGAGGCTGCTCTGGACTGTGCTGACCACTCTGTCTCCCAGCTACTACAACAGTGGCCTGAGGCTGCTCTGGACTGTGCTGACCACTCTGTCTCCCAGCTACTACAACAGTGGCCTGAGGCTGCTCTGGACTGTGCTGACCACTCTGTCTCCCAGCTACTACAACAGTGGCCTGAGGCTGCTCTGGACTGTGCTGACCACTCTGTCTCCCAGCTACTACAACAGTGGCCTGAGGCTGCAGGGGGAACTCGCTGCTCTGGACTGTGCTGACCACTCTGTCTCCCCGTTCCGTAATGCTGGCGCTGGCCAGGACATTCTCACCTTTACTGTTGCAGTACCTTACCTTTACCAACACAATATCATCTATCACTCTGGTACCCTGCAAGCCAGGACCCATTCTGTATTCTAATGTGATGGAGTCCATTGTCCATGTTGTGATTGGCTGCTGTTCATACAAGGATGTGTACATTGCTGGACATGACCGTCTTGTTGACCTGACAGCCAGCAAGGTGAGACAAGTGGTCTCACCAACAGCAAACATGCAGAAGCATGAGTCAGTTATCGAACCCCATTGCCCTTCATGGTTGTGAGGTCGGCAGTCCACTCACCAACCAAGAATTCACTAAATGGGACACAGACCCAACTGACTCTCTGCACGCAGAATTCTGCATAAATATGCTTTGTGTACAACGCAAAACCTCAAACAATGCAGAGAGGAATTAGGACGATACACGCTAGTTATCAACATCCAGAAAAGAGCTGTTAAATTCTACAACCACCTAAAAAGAAGCGATTCCCAAACCTTCCATAACAAAGTCATCACCTACAGAGAGATGAACCTGGAGAAGAGTCCCCTAAGCAAGCTGGTCCTGGGGCTCTGTTCACAAACACACCCCACAGAGCCCCAGGACAGCAACACAATTAGACCCAACCAAATCATGAGAAAACAAAAAGATAATTACTTGACACATTGGAAAGAATTAACAAAAAAACAGAGCAAACTAGAATGCTATTTGGCCCTTAACAGAGAGTACACAGTGGCAGAATACCTGACCACTGTGACTGACCCAAACTTAAGGAAAGCTTTGACTATGTACAGACTCAGTGAGCATAGCCTTGCTATTGAGAAAGGCCGCCGTAGGCAGACATGGCTCTCGAGAGGACAGTCTATGTGCTCACTGCCCACAAAATGAGGTGGAAACTGAGCTGCACTTCCTAACCTCCTGCCAAATGTATGACCACATTAGAGGCACATATTTCCCTCAGATTACACAGACCCACAAAGAATTTGAAAACAAATCAAGCATTGATAAACTCCCATATCTGTTAGGCGAAATATTGCAGTGTGCAAAAAAGATTTGTGGCCTGTTGCCATTAGAAAAGGTCAACCAGTGAAGAACAAACACCATTGTAAATACAACCTATATTTATATTTATTTATTTTCCCTTTCATACTTTAACTATTTGCACATTGTTACAACACTGTACATTGTCAATAATATAACATTTGAAATGTCTATTTTCTTAACTTTTGTAAGTGTAATGTTCACTAATGTTTCCCTTGTTCATTTCCCTTTTGTTTATTATCTACTTCACTTGCTTTGGCAACGCAAACATATGTTTCCCATGTCAATAAAGCCCTTTGAATTGAATTAACAAGTAGAGACAGAGAGAGATTAGTAGAGAGAGAGACTGACAGAGAGAGATTAGTAGAGAGAGAGACTGACAGAGAGAGATTAGTAGAGAGAGAGACTGACAGAGAGATTAGTAGAGAGAGAGACTGACAGAGAGAGAATAGTAGAGAGAGACTGACAGAGAGAGATTAGTAGAGAGAGACTGACAGAGAGAGATTAGTAGAGAGAGACTGACAGAGAGAGATTAGTAGAGAGACTGACAGAGAGAGATTAGTAGAGAGAGACTGACAGAGAGAGATTAGTAGAGAGAGAGACTGACAGAGAGAGATTAGTAGAGAGAGAGAGACTGACAGAGAGAGAATAGTAGAGAGAGAGAGACTGACAGTGAGATTAGTAGAGAGAGAGACTGACAGAGAGAGATTAGTAGAGAGAGAGATTAGTAGAGAGAGAGAGACTGACAGAGAGATTAGTAGAGAGAGAGAGAGACTGACAGAGAGAGATTAGTAGAGAGAGACTGACAGAGAGATTAGTAGAGAGAGACTGACAGAGAGATTAGTAGAGAGAGACTGACAGAGATTAGTAGAGAGAGACTGACTGACAGAGATTAGTAGAGAGAGACTGACAGAGAGAGATTAGTAGAGAGAGAGAGACTGTCAGAGAGATTAGTAGAGAGAGAGACTGTCAGAGAGATTAGTAGAGAGAGAGACTGACAGAGAGATTAGTAGAGAGAGAGAGAGACTGACAGAGAGATTAGTAGAGAGAGAGACCATGTTCCCAACCAGAGGAGAGATAGAAACAGGAAGTGACACCACAGCTAGCTGGTCTTTAATTTAGCCTGCGACATAACCATGTGTGCATGGGAGTGTGGTGAGTAGTCGTGCAGACAGGAAACGAGCAGTAACCACACACTGCTGACTATGCAGGGCCCTGCAGGGCTCTACCTCCAGACAGCCTTCTCATAGCAGCTCATCTCATTCTGCAGTCAGTCTGTTGGTCTGCAGTCTACTTCAGCTTTCGTCTATACATTTCTGTTTGGTGTGCTCTCTACTCAAAACATTACCCTAGTAATAAACCCTCTCTGCTGGGCCATGCTACAGAGATAGGGAAACATCCTAGATGAATAGGGAAACATCCTAGATGAATAGGGAAACATCCTAGATGAATAGGGAAACATCCTAGATGACTAGGGAAACATCCTAGATGAATAGGGAAACATCCTAGATGAATAGGGAAACATCCTAGATGAATAGGGAAACATCCTAGATGAATAGGGAAACATCCTAGATGACTCCCAGGCACAGATGAGGAACCGCCGTGAGTTAAATCTAATAGATTGTTTTTGCAGATTTTCAGATTGCTAAAACCCGTATTATTGGTGTCACTAGTAGTATTGTCTGTCCTCGGGTCATTGTAAAAAGCTCTTACCCTGCCTGTAAGCAGTGTTGGTAACCTGTGTAAACAGTGTGGTTGAGTGCTTGTGGTGGCATGCAGTGTTATGTAAAGTAGCCTGGAGAAATAGCTTTTAGCCTGGGCAGGAGGGAGGGAGGAGAAGACAGGCCTGGGGAGGAGGGAGGAAGGAGAAGACAAGCCTGGGGAGGAGGGAGGGAGGAGAAGACAAGCCTGGGGAGGAGGGAGGGAGGAGAAGACAAGCCTGGGGAGGAGGGAGGGAGGAGAAGACAAGCCTGGGGAGGAGGGAGGGAGGAGAAGACAAGCCTGGGGAGGAGGGAGGGAGGAGAAGACAAGCCTGGGCAGGAGGGTGGGAGGAGAAGACAGGCCCGGGGAGGAGGGAGGAAGGAGAAGACAAGCCCGGGGAGGAGGGAGGGAGGAGAAGACAAGACCAGGGAGGAGGGAGGGAGGGAGGAGAAGACAAGCCCGGGGAGGAGGGAGGGAGGGAGGAGAAGACAAGCCCGGGGAGGAGGGAGGGAGGGAGGAGAAGACAAGCCCGGGGAGGAGGGAGGGAGGGAGGAGAAGACAAGCCCGGGGAGGAGGGAGGGAGGAGAAGACAAGCCCGGGGAGGAGGGAGGGAGGAGAAGACAAGCCCGGGGAGGAGAAGACAAGCCCGGGGAGGAGGGAGGGAGGAGAAGACAAGCCCGGGGAGGAGGGAGGGAGGGAGGAGAAGACAAGCCCGGGGAGGAGGGAGGGAGGAGAAGACAAGCCCGGGGAGGAGGGAGGGAGGAGAAGACAAGCCCGGGGAGGAGAAGACAAGCCCGGGGAGGAGGGAGGGAGGAGAAGACAAGCCCGAGGAGGAGAAGACAAGCCTGGTGAGGAGGGAGGGAGGAGAAGACAAGCCCGGTGAGGAGGGAGGGAGGAGAAGACAAGCCCGGTGAGGAGGGAGGGAGGAGAAGACAAGCCCGGTGAGGAGGGAGGGAGGAGAAGACAAGCCCGGTGAGGAGGGAGGGAGGAGAAGACAAGCCCGGTGAGGAGGAAGGGAGGAGAAGACAAGCCCGGTGAGGAGGGAAGGAGGAGAAGACAAGCCTGGTGAGGAGGGAGGGAGGAGAAGACAAGCCTGGTGAGGAGGGAGGGAGAAGACAAGCCTGGTGAGGAGGGAGGGAGGAGAAGACAAGCCTGGGGAGGAGGGAGGGAGGAGAAGACAAGCCTGGGGAGGAGGGAGGGAGGAGAAGACAAGCCTGGGGAGGAGGGAGGGAGGAGAAGACAAGCCTGGGGAGGAGGGAGGGAGGAGAAGACAAGCCCGGGGAGGAGGGAGGGAGGGGGGAGAAGACAAGCCCGGGGAGGAGGGAGGGAGGAGAAGACAAGCCCGGGGAGGAGGGAGGGAGGAGGTAACAAGCCTGGGGAGGAGGGAGAGGGGGGGGAGACAAGCCCGGGGAGGAGGGAGGGAGGAGAAGACAAGCCCGGGGAGGAGGCAGTGAGGAGAAGACAAGCCCGGGGAGGAGGGAGGGAGGAGAAGACAAGCCCGGGGAGGAGGGAGGGAGGAGAAGACAAGCCCGGGGAGGAGGGAGGGAGGAGAAGACAAGCCCGGGGAGGAGGGAGGGAGGAGAAGACAAGCCCGGGGAGGAGGGAGGGAGGAGAAGACAAGCCCGGGGAGGAGGGAGGGAGGAGAAGACAAGCCCGGGGAGGAGGGAGGGAGGAGAAGACAAGCCCGGGGTGGAGGGAGGGAGGAGAAGACAAGCCCGGGGAGGAGGGAGGGAGGAGAAGACAAGCCACAGAGGGAAAGATGGGACTCTGTAAAAAACACCTCACTTCGCTCAAAGTGATTTTCGTAGTAACCTTAACCTCATTCTCCTAACCTGCTACGTTCATTCTCTAACCCGTCTGCGTAATTCTCTTAACTTGCTACAAAAATGTACTTTTGGTGGTAGCTGTGTGGAAGTGGCGTGTTTTTAGGCTGTCCCAGGGAAAGAGAGAGGTTAAGGGACAAAGAGAGTGAGGGAAGATGAGTAGTACGATTCAATTTTAGTCCTGTATTGACTCGGGATTTCTTTAAAGCGTCCGGGTTAGTGTCCCTTTCCTTGAAAGCAGCAACTCTACCCTTTAGCTCAGTGCGGATGTTGCCTGTAATCCATGGCTTCTGGTTGGGGTATGTACGTACGG
Organism: Salvelinus fontinalis; assembly: GCF_029448725.1. Classification (NCBI taxonomy): domain Eukaryota; kingdom Metazoa; phylum Chordata; class Actinopteri; order Salmoniformes; family Salmonidae; genus Salvelinus; species Salvelinus fontinalis. The sequence continues at coordinate 81,488 of NW_026600287.1, forward strand.
TCACTGTGGGGACGACGCCATCAATGCACTTATTGATGAAGCCGGTGACTTTGTATACTCCTCAATGCCAGCGGATGAATCCAGGAAAATATTCCAGCAATATTCCTGCTAGCAAAACAGTCCTGTAGTTTACCATCTGCGTCATCTGACCACTTCCGTATTGAGTGAGTCACTGCTACTTCCTGCTTTAATTTTTGCTTGTAAGCAGGAATCAGGAGGATAGAATTGTGGTCAGATTTGCCAAATGGAGAGTTTTGTACATGTCTCTGTGTCTGGAGTAAAGGTGGTCTACAGTTTTTTTTCCCTGGTTGCACATGTGACATGCTGCTAGAAATTAGTCAAAACAGATTTAAGTTTTACCTAAGTTAAAGTTGTTGGTTTGAAAACATCCTCTAACAGTGTCTAGATTGTACTATATGTATTGTGATTTAATACTGAGATTTTTTTGTGATTCCATGTTCCAAACATATTGCTCACTATACAGTGCATTCGAAAAGTATTCAGACCCCTTGACTTTTTCCACATTTTGTTACGTTACAGCCCTATTCTAAAAAAAACATTAAAAAAAAAAATGTCATCATCAATCGACATACAATACCGCATAATAACAAAGAAAAAACAGGTTTTGAGAAAATGTTCCAATATATTAAAAACACAAAAACAGAAATACTTACACGTTGGTCTGATTCATTCTTACATGGAGACGTTGGGAACCACCAAGACTCTTCCTAGAGCTGGCCGCCCTTCAAATCGGGAGAGAAGGGCCTTGGTCAGGGAGATGACCAAGAACCCGATGGTCACTTTGACAGAGCTCCAGAGTTCCTCTGTAGAGATGGGAGAACCTTCCAGAAGTACAACCATCTCTGCAGCACTCCACCAATCAGGCCTTTATGGTAGAGTAGCCAGATGGAAGCCACTCCTTAGTGAAAGGAAAATGACAGCCCATTTTGGAGTTTGCAAAAAGGCTCCTAAAAGACTCTGACTGCAGGAAACCTGGCACCATCTCTACAGTGAAGCATGGTGGTGGCACCATCCCTACAGTGAAGCATGGTGGTGGCAGCATCCCTAAAGTGAAACCGGGCACCATCCCTACAGTGAAGCATGGTGGTGGCACCATCCCTACAGTGAAGCATGGTGGTGGCACCATCCCTACAGTGAAGCATGGTGGTGGCACCATCCCTACAGTGAAGCATGGTGGTGGCACCATCCTTACAGTGAAGCATGGTGGTGGCACCATCCCTACAGTGAAGCATGGTGGTGGTAGCATCCCTACAGTGAAGCATGGCGGTGGCACCATCCCTACAGTGAAGCCTGGCACCATCCCTACAGTGAAGCATGGTGGTGGCAGCATCCCTACAGTGAAGCATGGTGGTGGCACCATCCCTACAGTGAAGCATGGTGGTGGCACAATCCCTACAGTGAAACCTGGCACCATCCCTACAGTGAAGCATGGTGGTAGCACCATCCCTACAGTGAAGCATGGTGGTGGCAGCATCTTGCTGTAGGGATGTTTTTCAGCGGCAGGGACTGGGAGACTAGTCAGGATAGAGGGAAAGATGAACGGAGCAAAGAACATGGAAATGTGTTTACTCACCATTTTTAAAAAGAAGATGGAGGATAAGCTATGAAGGAAAAATATTGGAGTTTTGGCACAGGTACAGGCAACTAGCGCAAAAATAATGTAATGCGATATTGTCAAAGCGATACAATAAAATATATTGTCAAAAATAAAACCCTATACGTAACCATTTATTCCCCCCCCAATAACTAGGGTGTGTGTGTGTGTGTTCAGGGTTATTTCTGCAGTATTGATGAAGAGGGACATTGGGGGCAGCAGAGACACTGAATAAGTGAACGAATAGTATCTCTCTTCCTCTCGTCTCTCGCTCTCTTTATCTACCTCATCTCATCAAGACTAACAATGTCAGTCAGTGGGACACCTGAGATATCTACCAGCCCTCCACCACCTCCACCCAGCCCCTCTACCTTCCATCATGGGTGTCAGCAGGTATCTACCAGCCCTCCACCACCTCCACCCAGCCCCTCTACCTTCCATCATGGGTGTCAGCAGGTATCTACCAGCCCTCCACCACCTCCACCCAGCCCCTCTACCTTCCATCATGGGTGTCAGCAGGTATCTACCAGCCCTCCACCACCTCCACCCAGCCCCTCTACCTTCCATCATGGGTGTCAACAGGTATCTACCAGCCCTCCACCACCTCCACCCAGCCCCTCTACCTTCCATCATGGGTGTCAACAGGTATCTACCAGCCCTCCACCACCTCCACCCAGCCCCTCTACCTTCCATCATGGGTGTCAGCAGGCCTAGGCTATCTTTGTCACTTAGAGAGTTGGTCTTCCATCATGGGTGTCAGCAGGCCTAGGCTATCTTTATGTCACTTAGAGAGTTGGTCTTCCATAATGGGTGTCAGCAGGCCTAGGCTATCTTTATGTCACTTAGAGAGTGTCCTGTTGGTCTTCCATCATGGGTATCAGCAGCCTAGGCTATCTTTATGTCACTTAGAGAGTTGGTCTTCCATAATGGGTGTCAGCAGGCCTAGGCTATCTTTATGTCACTTAGAGAGTTGGTCTTCCATAATGGGTGTCAGCAGGCCTAGGCTATCTTTATGTCACTTAGAGAGTTGGTCTTCCATAATGGGTGTCAGCAGGCCTAGGCTATCTTTATGTCACTTAGAGAGTTGGTCTTCCATAATGGGTGTCAGCAGGCCTAGGCTATCTTTATGTCACTTAGAGAGTTGGTCTTCCATCATGGGTGTCAGCAGGCCTAGGCTATCTTTATGTCACTTAGAGAGTGTCCTGTTGGTCTTCCATCATGGGTATCAGCAGGCTTAGGCTATCTTTATGTCACTTAGAGAGTTGGTCTTCCATCATGAGTATCAGCAGGCCTAGGCTATCTTTATGTCACTTAGAGAGTTGGTCTTCCATAATGGGTATCAGCAGGCCTAGGCTATCTTTATGTCACTTAGAGAGTTGGTCTTCCATAATGGGTATCAGCAGGCCTAGGCTATCTTTATGTCACTTAGAGAGTTGGTCTTCCATCATGAGTGTCAGCAGGCCTAGGCTATCTCTGTCACTTAGAGAGTGTCCTGTTGGTCTTCCATCATGAGTATCAGCAGGCCTAGGCTATCTTTATGTCACTTAGAGAGTGTCCTGTTGGTCTTCCATCATGAGTGTCAGCAGGCCTAGGCTATCTCTGTCACTTAGAGAGTGTCCTGTTGGTCTTCCATCATGAGTATCAGCAGGCCTAGGCTATCTTTATGTCACTTAGAGAGTGTTCTGTTGGTCTTCCATAATGGGTGTCAGCAGCCTAGGCTATATTTATGTCACTTAGAGAGTGCAACTTGAGTTGGGGGTCTTGTGGTGTAACTGGAGCTGGCGAGGGAATCAGCCTCCTACCTGATGAAAACATGCCCCCCCCCCCCCCCCCCCACACCCAGGATACCCCGCCAGCAACACCTCCCCCGCCGCTCATCGCTGGGGGGGTTGATCAGATGTCCCCCCCCCCCCCTCTAACACATTCACCTGGTTGCAGTCCAGAGATGCAGTCTTTCCATGTCATTAAAATGCACGGGGCCAGGTAGCTGTGTTGGGTTACACCCACTTTAACCAGCTACACGACCACTACAAAATGGAGGGATACATTCTGACTGGTAATGCACCCCTCCTTATTTGAACAAGACACCCAGACCTGGAATACAACCCCCCCCCCCTCCTCCTGGATAGACCTGCTAGCCAATACAGCAACACTAGTCTGACAATGAAATGATATGTTGTTTATGTCTGTGTGTAGCATAGTAGCTAGTGTTGTATTGTGTGTTAGGCTGCCAGCAGGGTCCATCCTCTGTCTGTGTGTAGCATAGTAGCTAGTGTTGTATTGTGTGATAGGCTGCCAGCAGGGTCCATCCTCTGTCTGTGTGTAGCATAGTAGCTAGTGTTGTATTATGTGATAGACTGCCAGCAGGGTCTGTTCTCTGTCTGTGTGTAGCATAGTAGCTAGTGTTGTATTGTGTGATAGGCTGCCAGCAGGATCAGGTCTCTGTCTGTGTGTAGCATAGTAGCTAGTGTTGTATTGTGTGATAGGCTGCCAGCAGGATCAGGTCTCTGTCTGTGTGTAGCATAGTAGCTAGTGTTGTATTGTGTGATAGGCTGCCAGCAGGATCAGGTCTCTGTCTGTGTGTAGCATAGTAGCTAGTGTTGTATTGTGTGATAGGCTGCCAGCAGGATCAGGTCTCTGTCTGTGTGTAGCATAGTAGCTAGTGTTGTATTGTGCGATAGGCTGCCAGCAGGGTCTATTCTCTGTCTGTGTGTAGCATAGTAGCTAGTGTTGTATTGTGTGATAGGCTGCCAGCAGGGTCTATTCTCTGTCTGTGTGTAGCATAGTAGCTAGTGTTGTATTATGTGATAGGCTGCCAGCAGGGTCCGTTCTCTGTCTGTGTGTAGCATAGTAGCTAGTGTTGTATTGTGTGATAGGCTGCCAGCAGGGTCTGTTCTCTGTTTGTGTGTAGCATAGTAGCTAGTGTTGTATTGTGTGATAGGCTGCCAGCAGGGTCTGTTCTCTGTTTGTGTGTAGCTGTTCTGTTCAGCATTTCAGAATTGTTTTCATAACATCTGTTTTATGTCATTCATTACACATCATTATGTAACTCTGTCACCTCCCACCTCCTGATTTGTAATCGGACTGACTTCCGACATTCTCTCTCTCAAATCAAAGGGCTTTATTGTCATGGGAAACATGTTTACATTGCCAAAGCAAGTGAAATAGATAATAAACAAAAGTGATATAAACAATAAAAAGTGAACAGCAAATAGTACACTCACAAAAGAATAAAGATATTTCAAATGTCATATGTCTATATACAGATGTGCAAATAGTCAAGGGAAAATAAATAAACATAAATATGGGTTGTATTTACAATGGTGTTTGTTCTTCACTGGTTGACCTTTTCTTGTGTCAACAGGTCACAAATCTTGCTGCTGTGATGCACACTGGTATTTCACCCAGTAGATATGGGAGTTTATCAAAATTGGATTTGTTTTGTAAATCTTTGTGGATCTGTATAATCTGAGGGAAATACAGTGGGGCAAAAAAGTATTTAGTCAGCCACCAATTGTGCAAGTTCTCCCACTTAAAAAGATGTGAGAGGCCTGTAATTTTCATCATAGGTACACTTCAACTATGACAGACAAAATTAGAAAAAAAAATCCAAAAATCACATTTAGTTTGGACAAACATGTAGTTTGATGTTCTGCTTTGCCCTGTCCAGAGTGATGTTCTGCTTTGCCCTGTCCAGAGTGATGTTCTGCTTTGCCCTGTCCAGAGTGATGTTCTGCTTTGCCCTGTCCAGAGTGATGTTCTGCTTTGCCCTGTCCAGAGTGATGTTCTGCTTTGCCCTGTCCAGAGTGATGTTCTGCTTTGCCCTGTCCAGAGTGATGTTCTGCTTTGCCCTGTCCAGAGTGATGTTCTGCTTTGCCCTGTCCAGAGTGATGTTCTGCTTTGCCCTGTCCAGAGTGATGTTCTGCTTTGCCCTGTCCAGAGTGATGTTCTGCTTTGCCCTGTCCAGAGTGATGTTCTGCTTTGCCCTGTCCAGAGTGATGTTCTGCTTTGCCCTGTCCAGAGTGATGTTCTGCTTTGCCCTGTCCAGAGTGATGTTCTGCTTTGCCCTGTCCAGAGTGATGTTCTGCTTTGCCCTGTCCAGAGTGATGTTCTGCTTTGCCCTGTCCAGAGTGATGTTCTGCTTTGCCCTGTCCAGAGTGATGTTCTGCTTTGCCCTGTCCAGAGTGATGTTCTGCTTTGCCCTGTCCAGAGTGATGTTCTGCTTTGCCCTGTCCAGAGTGATGTTCTGCTTTGCCCTGTCCAGAGTGATGTTCTGCTTTGCCCTGTCCAGAGTGATGTTCTGCTTTGCCCTGTCCAGAGTGATGTTCTGCTTTGCCCTGTCCAGAGTGATGTTCTGCTTTGCCCTGTCCAGAGTGATGTTCTGCTTTGCCCTGTCCAGAGTGATGTTCTGCTTTGCCCTGTCCAGAGTGATGTTCTGCTTTGCCCTGTCCAGAGTGATGTTCTGCTTTGCCCTGTCCAGAGTGATGTTCTGCTTTGCCCTGTCCAGAGTGATGTTCTGCTTTGCCCTGTCCAGAGTGATGTTCTGCTTTGCCCTGTCCAGAGTGATGTTCTGCTTTGCCCTGTCCAGAGTGATGTTCTGCTTTGCCCTGTCCAGAGTGATGTTCTGCTTTGCCCTGTCCAGAGTGATGTTCTGAAACCATAACACAATGATGAGGTAGCTAGACAAGGAGACCACCCTAGCTTGCAGTTAACACCCCAATGGTGTCAGAACAGTTAGAGGCCTGGCCCCTCGTCTGGTTCTCTGTCATTTCCACATCTACATTATTGACCTGTTTCAATCGGCAGTACTCCAACATACACACACTGAACTGCGCTGTCCTTGGCTGCAATGGAACCCAGATGGTTTTGATTGGCTGAACCTGAACACTCCTTCTCAGTCTGGTTCTCTCTCCTTTTTCATCCCTTTAACCCATCCAAGTAGCGGCACGTTGTAGAGATATTGGTGGTTTGATCTCTGGTAGTAAGTCACTGAGAGGAGAAGAGAAGCGACTGAGAGGAGAAGAGAAGCGACTGAGAGGAGGAGAAGCGACTGAGAGGAGGAGAAGCGACTGAGAGGAGGAGAAGCGACTGAGAGGAGGAGAAGCAACTGAGAGGAGGAGAAGCGACTGAGAGGAGGAGGAGAGGGAGAGAGGCTGAGAGGAGGAGGGAGAGAGGCTGAGAGGAGGAGGGGGGGGGGCTGAGAGGAGGAGAGGCTGAGAAGAGGCTGAGAGGAGGAAGGGGAGATGAGGGGTAGAGGCTGAGAGGAGGAGGAGGAGGAGAGGCTGAGAGGAGGAGGAGGAGAGGCTGAGAAGAGGCTGAGAGGAGGAAGGGGAGAGGAGTGGTAGAGGCTGAGAGGAGGGGGATGAGAGGCTGAGAGGAGGGGGATGAGAGGCTGAGAGGAGGAGGAGGAGGAGGAGGAGGAGGAGGAGGAGGAGGAGGAGGAGGAGGAGGAGGAGAGGCTGAGAGGAGGAGGAGGAAAGGCTGTAGTGGACCTGTAGGTTTTAACTCCAACCTTGTTCCTGGAGAGATAGCCTTCTGTAGGTTTTAACTCCAACCCTGTTCCTGGAGAGATAGCCTTCTGTAGGTTTTAACTCCAACTCTGTTCCTGGAGAGATAGCCTTCTGTAGGTTTTAACTCCAACCCTGTTCCTGGAGAGATAGCCTTCTGTAGGTTTTAACTCCAACCCTGTTCCTGGAGAGATACCCTCCTGTAGGTTTTAACTCCAACCCTGTTCCTGGAGAGAGACCCTCCTGTAGGTTTTAACTCCAACCCTGTTCCTGGAGAGAGACCCTCCTGTAGGTTTTAACTCCAACCCTGTTCCTGGAGAGATACCCTCCTGTAGGTTTTAACTCCAACCCTGTTCCTGGAGAGAGACCCTCCTGTAGGTTTTAACTCCAACCCTGTTCCTGGAGAGATACCCTCCGGTAGGTTTTAACTCCAACCCTGTTCCTGGAGAGAGACCCTCCTGTAGGTTTTAACTCCAACCCTGTTCCTGGAGAGATACCCTCCTGTAGGTTTTAACTCCAACCCTGTTCCTGGAGAGATAGCCTCCTGTAGGTTTTAACTCCAACCCTGTTCCTGGAGAGATAGCCTCCTGTAGGTTTTAACTCCAACCCTGTTCCTGGAGAGAGACCCTCCTGTAGGTTTTAACTCCAACCCTGTTCCTGGAGAGATAGCCTTCTGTAGGTTTTAACTCCAACCCTGTTCCTGGAGAGATAGCCTTCTGTAGGTTTTAACTCCAACTCTGTTCCTGGAGAGATAGCCTTCTGTAGGTTTTAACTCCAACCCTGTTCCTGGAGAGATAGCCTTCTGTAGGTTTTAACTCCAACTCTGTTCCTGGAGAGATAGCCTTCTGTAGGTTTTAACTCCAACCCTGTTCCTGGAGAGATAGCCTTCTGTAGGTTTTAACTCCAACCCTGTTCCTGGAGAGATACCCTTCTGTAGGTTTTAACTCCAACCCTGTTCCTGGAGAGATAGCCTTCTGTAGGTTTTAACTCCAACCCTGTTCCTGGAGAGATACCCTCCTGTAGGTTTTAACTCCAACCCTGTTCCTGGAGAGAGACCCTCCTGTAGGTTTTAACTCCAACCCTGTTCCTGGAGAGATAGCCTCCTGTAGGTTTTAACTCCAACCCTGTTCCTGGAGAGATACCCTCCTGTAGGTTTTAACTCCAACCCTGTTCCTGGAGAGAGACCCTCCTGTAGGTTTTAACTCCAACCCTGTTCCTGGAGAGAGACCCTCCTGTAGGTTTTAACTCCAACCCTGTTCCTGGAGAGATAGCCTCCTGTAGGTTTTAACTCCAACCCTGTTCCTGGAGAGATAGCCTTCTGTAGGTTTTAACTCCAACCCTGTTCCTGGAGAGATAGCCTTCTGTAGGTTTTAACTCCAACCTTGTTCCTGGAGAGATACCCTCCTGTAGGTTTTAACTCCAACCCTGTTCCTGGAGAGATACCCTCCGGTAGGTTTTAACTCCAACCCTGTTCCTGGAGAGATAGCCTTCTGTAGGGGGTAAGAGGTTCAGGAATCTATTTTTATGTTCCCCCACCGCCCGGTTTGTTATTCTGCCCTGACCTACTTACAGGTCCACTGAGAGACTGGTGAGAGTCCCAAACGTTACCCTATTCCCTATATAGTGTACTACTTTTAAACAGAGCCCTATGGACCCTGGTCAAAAGTAGTGCACTATTATAGGGGAATTGAGTGCCATTTGGACCTGAACCAGAAAGGTTTAGATTAGAGGAGTGAACATCCTATTATTAAAGCCAATTTCGTGGTGTCTTTCACTCTGTCTGTCTCTCTCTATAAAGGGACTGTGAGGCTGGGACACAGATCTGCCTCCATTTTAGGTTAGTTAAGCAGAAAAAGCTGAACTTGCCCCAACACCTAATCTGATAGTGAGGTGGTAGATGCTCAGCCTGCCATATGGCCCTGCTCAGGTACCTACACACACACAGACAGACACATAGACAGACACACAGACAGACACACAGACACACACACACAGTTTCTAGAAGTCAGCTCAGACAGGCCCAGCTCAGACAGGCCCAGCTCAGACAGGCCCAGCTCAGACAGGCCCAGCTCAGACAGGCCCAGCTCAGACAGGCCCAGCTCAGACAGGCCCAGCTCAGACAGGCCCAGCTCAGACAGGCCCAGCTCAGACAGGCCCAGCTCAGACAGGCCCAGCTCAGACAGGCCCAGCTCAGACAGGCCCAGCTCAGACAGGCCCAGCTCAGACAGGCCCAGCTCCTGACCTCCCATCAGCAGCAGATATTTAAAATGGAACATTAAAGTGTTCATGCAACAAACCAAAACATGTATATTGAGTTTAACCGAATTGCATCGATTCGTTCCACTGATCAAACCGAATCATTTCAAACTAAACATATGGTTCCTGTATGGTATTGGAGCCCATGTATCTAGATGGTTATTGAATCGTTTCAAACTAAACATATGGTTCCTGTGTGGTATTGGAGCCCATGTATCTAGATGGTTATTGAATCGTTTCAAACTAAACATATGGTTCCTGTGTGGTATATAGATGGTTAATGAATCGTTTCAAACTAAACATATGGTTCCTGTGTGGTATTGGAGCCCATGTATCTAGATGGTTAATGAATCATTTCAAACTAAACATATGGTTCCTGTGTGGTATATAGATGGTTAATGAATCGTTTCAAACTAAACATATGGTTCCTGTGTGGTATTGGAGCCCATGTATCTAGATGGTTATTGAATCGTTTCAAACTAAACATATGGTTCCTGTGTGGTATATAGATGGTTAATGAATCGTTTCAAACTAAACATATGGTTCCTGTGTGGTATTGGAGCCCATGTATCTAGATGGTTAATGAATCGTTTCAAACTAAACATATGGTTCCTGTGTGGTATATAGATGGTTAATGAATCATTTCAAACTAAACATATGGTTCCTGTGTGGTATTGGAGCCCATGTATCTAGATGGTTAATGAATCATTTCAAACTAAACATATGGTTCCTGTATGGTATTGGAGCCCATGTATCTAGATGGTTAATGAATCGTTTCAAACTAAACATATGGTTCCTGTGTGGTATTGGAGCCCATGTATCTAGATGGTTATTGAATCGTCTTGAAAGGAGAGATGTATATACCTAGTTATTTCTTATGTTTTCTACGTAAGAAAAAAGTTAAGAATATATTTGATTCTTGAAAATAAAGTTATTTGATTTCTTCTTGGAAATATTCTTAATTCCCAGATAGCAATCGTATTTAAGGAGAAATATAATACATTAAATAAGAACATATCCAGTATCCTTGTTGAGGAATAGCAACTTTTCTTTACATTCTTCTTACAGTCTAAAGTTAAGGGGAAAATGGCAGATAAGGTTTTGTGAATCCGGGTCCTGCTCCTCAAAATACCTGACAGTGTGACAGGTGGCAGGTAGCCTAGCGGTTAAGAGGTTGTGTTATTAGGGTAGCAGGTAGCCTAGCGGTTAAGAGGTTGTGTTATTAGGCTGGCAGGTAGCCTAGCGGTTAAGAGGTTGTGTTATTAGGGTGGCAGGTAGCCTAGCGGTTAAGAGGTTGTGTTATTAGGGTGGCAGGTAGCCTAGCGGTTAATAGGTTGTGTTATTAGGGTGGCAGGTAGCCTAGCGGTTAAGAGGTTGTGTTATTAGGCTGGCAGGTAGCCTAGCGGTTAAGAGGTTGTGTTATTAGGGTGGCAGGTAGCCTAGCGGTTAAGAGGTTGTGTTATTAGGGTGGCAGGTAGCCTAGCGGTTAATAGGTTGTGTTATTAGGGTGGCAGGTAGCCTAGCGGTTAAGAGGTTGTGTTATTAGGGTGGCAGGTAGCCTAGCGGTTAAGAGGTTGTGTTATTAGGGTGGCAGGTAACCTAGCGGTTAAGAGGTTGTGTTATTAGGGTGGCAGGTAGCCTAGCGGTTAAGAGGTTGTGTTATTAGGGTGGCAGGTAGCCTAGCGGTTAAGAGGTTGTGTTATTAGGGTGGCAGGTAGCCTAGCGGTTAAGAGGTTGTGTTATTAGGGTGGCAGGTAGCCTAGCGGTTAAGAGGTTGTGTTATTAGGGTGGCAGGTAGCCTAGCGGTTAAGAGGTTGTGTTATTAGGCTGGCAGGTAGCCTAGCGGTTAAGAGGTTGTGTTATTAGGGTGGCAGGTAGCCTAGCGGTTAAGAGGTTGTGTTATTAGGGTGGCAGGTAGCCTAGCGGTTAATAGGTTGTGTTATTAGGGTGGCAGGTAGCCTAGCGGTTAAGAGGTTGTGTTATTAGGGTGGCAGGTAGCCTAGCGGTTAAGAGGTTGTGTTATTAGGGTGGCAGGTAACCTAGCGGTTAAGAGGTTGTGTTATTAGGGTGGCAGGTAGCCTAGCGGTTAAGAGGTTGTGTTATTAGGGTGGCAGGTAGCCTAGCGGTTAAGAGGTTGTGTTATTAGGGTGGCAGGTAGCCTAGCGGTTAAGAGGTTGTGTTATTAGGGTGGCAGGTAGCCTAGCGGTTAAGAGGTTGTGTTATTAGGGTGGCAGGTAACCTAGCGGTTAAGAGGTTGTGTTATTAGGGTGGCAGGTAGCCTAGCGGTTAAGAGGTTGTGTTATTAGGGTGGCAGGTAGCCTAGCGGTTAATAGGTTGTGTTATTAGGGTGGCAGGTAGCCTAGCGGTTAAGAGGTTGTGTTATTAGGGTGGCAGGTAGCCTAGCGGTTAAGAGGTTGTGTTATTAGGGTGGCAGGTAGCCTAGCGGTTAAGAGGTTGTGTTATTAGGGTGGCAGGTAGCCTAGCGGTTAAGAGGTTGTGTTATTAGGGTGGCAGGTAGCCTAGCGGTTAAGAGGTTGTGTTATTAGGGTGGCAGGTAGCCTAGCGGTTAAGAGGTTGTGTTATTAGGGTGGCAGGTAGCCTAGCGGTTAAGAGGTTGTGTTATTAGGGTTACTAGGTGTCCCCTTTCCCAGTAATATTTAGCCCTAACTGTAACTGAATGAGTTGACCTGAAGGTAACCCAGAATTAACATTTTGTGTAATTTGGTCAGATTACATTGTCAATCCACAAGAGATTAACCTGAAGGTAGTGTTTATATGGATACTGCTGTTATTTGTTTTGAGTGAGATATGAGAGGATGTGCTGTACACACACACACACACACACACAAACCTGGTCTCTGTTGAATCACACACACTACTAGTACACACACAAGCCTGGTCTCTGCTCCCCCCGGTGTGGGTGTGTGTGTGTTCTAGACAGTTAACACAGAACCCTTGGCAAGTAGCAAGACTCCTCAACATAACAGGAGATGTTTTTGGGAACGCTCCTCGTGAACCGTCCAGGTTTTCCTGGCCTGGTTTTGTTTTCCTGTATAGTTATCTGGATGACGCTGTGGAACAGGGGTGTGTGGTGTGTGTGTGTGTGTGTGTGTGTGTGTGTGTGATTGCTTGGCGCATACAGTGTTGTCACTAAGGAGTAGCTAGGTCTAATCCTACTGTGATTATTGTAACCGACCATCAGCCAAACCAGCAGCTTTAGACTCCAAAACAGCTGAGGAGGTTGTTGTTGACTGGCTGTAACCAGAGCCAGGGTAGTCTACATATAGCCAAGTGAATAATGACTGGCTGTAACCAGAGCCAGGGTAGTCTACATATAGACAAGTGAATAATGACTGGCTGTAACCAGAGCCAGGGTAGTCTACATATAGACAAGTGAATAATGACTGGCTGTAACCAGAGCCAGGGTAGTCTACATATAGACAAGTGAATAATGACTGGCTGTACCAGAGCCAGGATAGTCTACATATAGCCAAGTGAATAATGACTGGCTGTACCAGAGCCAGGGTAGTCTACATATAGCCAAGTGAATAATGACTGGTTGGGGATTTGAGTTTTTATTTGGATTAATCCGGCATGAGTGAAAACCAACACGCAACATAGACATCATTTAGGGATTTCTTTCTGAGCAGACTAAATGATGACATTTAATCTCTTTAAAGCAACAGTATCATTTCTGGATGAAAGGGGGCTTAGCTAGAGAGAACAGGCAATTACCTGAAATACTGGGAATCACATTCAGATTTATCCCAGGTAGCCTAACTCTGTCTCGCTGTCTCCTCAACACTCCTTCAGCGAGGAGCTCGTAAAATGAAAACCCCTGCAGTAAAAACACTCATCACAGAATAAGTGAAATGCCTTCTGCTCGCGGACCGGGGTGTCCAGTCAATGTGTGTGAATGTGTGTTCATCGTTGTGAATGTGTGAGAGAGTGTTTGAGTGTGTTAATGAAGCTACAGACTACAGGCTGAAGTCCTCCTCTGTCTGACAAGAAATATTATAAATATTAGCTATCTGTCTTGCATATATGAGGCCAGCAAACATGTTCCTCACACACCAGGAAGGTATTTCTCCAACATTATAATGAAAAAGTGTCACACACTTTATGCGCTTTCGGTAAACTGATTGCGTCCAGACTGAGGAGAAATCCTCACACAATGCGTCCCTGACCACCCCTGAAGTGGTCAGACAGATCTGAACACAGGCAGACCACAAAGTGACTTTTGTGGGTCGAGACCCGTCTTTTCAATGCGATCTTCGTATTCTGATAGCAGAAGTCGCATGTAAGTGTCAAGTGTAGACACGACCAGAGAGACCTCTGTGATCTCAGTCTACAATGCTACAGTCTCTCTTGTTCTATTAGCTCTGCTGGCTCACTGTGTGATGCTACAGTCTCTCTTGTTCTATTAGCGCTGCTGGCTTACTGTGTGATGCTACAGTCTCTCTTGTTCTATTAGCTCTGCTGGCTCACTGTGTGGTGCTACAGTCTCTCTTGTTCTATTAGCGCTGCTGGCTCACTGTGTGGCATCATAGATATAAACAGCTCTGTTCTGTTTAGTCCTCCTGAACCGGATGCCAGGTGCCGCCTGGGGACTAGGTGTCTACCTCGTATGTCATCACTACAGATCACTGTGGTCTGATTCTCTGGCGTCAGTCTATCTACCTCTCAAAGCTCGGTTCTTAAGCCGCAAAGACACGTAAGCTGTGTGTTTTGAAGTGGAGGATCTCCTTTTGATGTCGTTGCCAGGTGTGCGCACACACACACACACACACACACACACACACACACACACACACACACACACACACACACACACACACACAGAGAGAGAGAAATAGAGCAGAAGGATTGGACTGGGAGGAGCATCCTAGCAACAGTGTAATCAGTCAGGAATGAGACCTCTCTTTAAGAAAAACAAGACATTTCCTACTAGCTATAAATAGTCTCTGTGAGAAATAGTATTTATATTCTAGGAACACCACTTTCTTCCTGGACCACTGCAGTTCTATGGAGGGGAACCAACTTCCGTCAGACCTGGGGTGAAATAACATTTGTTTTCTTCCAACTAACTCTGCTGCACTTGACTACGCTTGCCTGGTGGAATATAATAGTCCCAAAAGTGTCAACCCGTTACACCGCCCATCTAGCACACAATGCCAGGCTCAATCAAACACTGAAGGTGGAAAAGACTCATCACAGAATGTGTGTGTGCTGAATGAGATGCGGTGTCACACAGATATTGTGCAGAGCCAGAAGAAAAAAAAGGCCCCACCCAGAAACATCTGCTCATCAGATAAAGACTTAAAACATCATAGTGTACTTGAAACGTCCGAGTGTACTTGAAACGTCCGAGTGTACTTGAAATGTCCGAGTGTACTTAGAAACGTCCGAGTGTATACTTGAAACGTCCGAGTGTACTAGAAACGTCCGAGTGTACTTGAAACGTCCGAGTGTACTTGAAACGTCCGAGTGTACTTTGAAACGTCCGAGTGTACTTGAAACGGCCGAGGGTACTTGAAACGGCCGAGTGTACTTGAAACGTCCGAGTGTACTTTGAAACGTCCGAGTGTACTTGAAACGTCCGAGTGTACTTTGAAACGTCCGAGTGTACTTTGAAACGTCCGAGTGTACTTTGAAACGTCCGAGTGTACTTTGAAACGTCCGAGTGTTCTTTGAAACGTCCGAGTGTACTTTGAAACGTCCGAGTGTACTTTGAAACGTCCGAGTGTACTTTGAAACGTCCGAGTGTACTTTGAAACGTCCGAGTGTACTTTGAAACGTCCGAGTGTACTTGAAACGTCCGAGTGTACTTGAAACGTCCGAGTGTACTTGAAACGGCCGAGTGTACTTGAAACGGCCGAGTGTACTTGAAACGGCCGAGTGTACTTGAAACGGCCGAGTGTACTTGAAACGGCCGAGTGTACTTGAAACGGCCGAGTGTACTTTGAAACGGCCGAGTGTACTTTGAAACGGCCGAGTGTACTTGAAACCATCGTAGTGTTGAAACAGTACCTAGAGCAGGGTTTCCCAAACTCAACACTGTCAGATGGAAAGAGCAAGCTGTTCGACAATTGACATCCATTACGATCTTGACAGCTTATGAGCTGCACTATAAATATCTCCCAAGATGGCGTAGCAGTCGGACGTGTGCTTGTCTTGTCCCGTGTAAATAGTCTGTTTCTTTGTTTTTTTCCCATATATATTTTAATCTCACTTTCCATCTACAAACTAAATATACTTTCCTGCAACCCGCCTCACCCGATGGGGTACGGATCTGCTATCTCTATACTTTATAACTGGAGCCTCCATCAGACGCTAGCCAGCTAACTAGCTACTAGTCATTGTTAGTCACTGATAACTGTCTTCACCTTTAGCTCAGACACCAGCCAGCTTTAGCTCGGTCAATACCTGCCAGTCTGCACAGCGCGATATCAACCCAGAGCATATCGGACTGCTTTTCTCTACCACATCACCGGATTCCTGCCGCATGCTCTGGACCATTACACCGGATCATCGCAGCTAGCTAGCTGCAACCGAGTGGCTATTGTTGGCTAACGCCTCTGTCACGAAGCAAACACCAGTTAGCCTTGAGCTAGCCTGGAGCTAGGCCCATCTCCGGCTAGCCAACGAAGAAGACCACCTAATTCCTGGGCTACAACACCTCTTTGGCCAATTGGCATGGACCCTTTATTGTCGCCACGGAGCCCCGCCGATCCATCACGACTGGTATGCCGACGTAATCGTCTAGCCCCGGCGCGCTAGCTTTCTGAATGCCGTGTCTCCCGCTCGCCTAGCGTAGTAGCGACTACCGAACGGCTCCCTGACTTACCTATTGCTGCTCATTGGGCCCTATGATCACTCGGCTACACAGCTGATGCTTGCTAGATTGTTCACTAACACGGCACCTCAGCCACGCTCAAGGTCCTAAACAATATCATAACCGCCATCGATAAAAGACAGTACTGTGCAGCCGTCTTCATCGACCTGGCCAAGGCTTTTGACTCTGTCAATCATTGCATTCTTATCGGCAGACTCAATAGCCTTGGTTTCTCAAATGACTGCCTCGCCTGGTTCACCAACTACTTCTCAGATAGAGTTCAGTGTGTCAATTCAGAGGGCCTGTTTTCCGGACCTCTGGCAGTCTCTATGGGGGTGCCACAGGGTTCAATTCTCGGACCGACTCTTTTCTCTGTATACATCAATGATGTCGCTCTTGTTGATTCTCTGATCCACCTCTATGCAGACGACACCATTCTGTATACTTCTTCTTTGGACACTGTGTGTTAACAAACCTCCAAACTAGTTTCAGTGCCATACAACACT
Organism: Salvelinus fontinalis; assembly: GCF_029448725.1. Taxonomy (NCBI): domain Eukaryota; kingdom Metazoa; phylum Chordata; class Actinopteri; order Salmoniformes; family Salmonidae; genus Salvelinus; species Salvelinus fontinalis. Next base: position 98,207 of record NW_026600287.1, read on the forward strand.
CCTTCCGTGGCCTCCAACTGCTCTTAAATGAAAGTAAAACTAAATGCATGCTCTTCAACCGATCGCTGCCCGCACCCGCCCGCCTGTCAGTTCTGACTTAGAATATGTGGACAACTACAAATACCTAGGTGTCTGGTTAGACTTTAAACTCTCCTTCCAGACTCACATTAAGCATCTCCAATCCAAAATTACATCTAGAATCGGCTTCCTATTTCACAACAAAGCCTCCTTCACTCATGCTGCCAAACATACCCTCGTAAAACTGACTATCCTACCGATGCTTGGCTTCGGCGATGTCATTTACAAAAAAAGCCCTGCCTTATCTCAGCTCACTGGTCACCATAGCAACACCCACCGGTAGCCCTGTTATGAGCCTGACACACAAAGACACGCCTGTTCAGACACACACACACACACACAGATGCCCGTACACACACACACACACAAACACACACCCGTACACAGACGCACGCACGTACACACACAGACACCCGTACACACACACACGTACACACACACACCCACACACCTGCACACACACCTGAATGCAGGCCTCGAGAAATGTCAAGCAACACTCATCTGTTTAGAGAGAGACTGACTCCCCTTCACATAACAGCCCATCTGTTTAGAGAGAGACTGACTCCCCTTCACATAACAGCCCATCTGTTTAGAGAGAGAGCGAGAGACTGACTCCCCTTCACATAACAGCCCATCTGTTTAGAGAGAGACTGACTCCCCTTCACATAACAGCCCATCTGTTTAGAGAGAGAGAGACTGACTCCCCTTCACATAACAGCTCATCTGTTTAGAGAGAGACTGGCTCCCCTTCACATAACAGCCCATCTGTTTAGAGAGAGACTGACTCCCCTTCACATAACAGCCCATCTGTTTAGAGAGAGACTGGCTCCCCTTCACATGACAGCCCATCTGTTTAGAGAGAGACTGACTCCCCTTCACATAACAGCCCATCTGTTTAGAGAGAGACTGACTCCCCTTCACATAACAGCCCATCTGTTTAGAGAGAGACTGGCTCCCCTTCACATGACAGCCCATCTGTTTAGAGAGAGACTGACTCCCCTTCACATAACAGCCCATCTGTTTAGAGAGAGAGACTGACTCCCCTTCACATAACAGCCCATCTGTTTAGAGAGAGAGAGAGACTGACTCCCCTTCACATAACAGCCCATCTGTTTAGAGAGAGACTGACTCCCCTTCACATAACAGCCCATCTGTTTAGAGAGAGAGAGAGACTGGCTCCCCTTCACATAACAGCCCATCTGTTTAGAGAGAGAGACTAACTCCCCTCAGTCTGAGCTCTGACCAGACTAGCTTCTCTGCTGACCGTTCTGTGTGTCTGGTATTGAATATGAATAGGATGGTGGCAGCAACACAGCCCTGCCAGCTTCCTGATTAGCTTCTCTACTTCGTGTGTGTGTGTGTGTGTGTGTATATGTCGCGGGAGCCAAGGTACTGTCAAGAGAGACTGCCTATTCCTCTCAAAGGCTCGCCTCACTATTAATGAGGTGTGTGTGTGTGTGTGTGTGTGTGTGTGTGTGTGTGTGTGTGTGTGTGTGTGTGTGTGTGTGTGTGTGTGTGTGTGTGTGTGTGTGTGTGTGTGTGTGTGTGTGTGTGTGTGTGTGTGTGTGTGTGTGTGTGTGTGTGTGTGTGTGATGTCACAGAGCATGACACACCTGCCCAGCAGGTAGAGGCTTTAAAAGCTATGCGAAGCAACACAGACTCCTCATTGACTGATCTCTCTCTCTCTCTCTCGTTCTCTCCGTTTTACAGCCTAAAATGCCCCAGCTGGTGACCTCTGACATGTAAATGGCGTCCAAAGTGCGAGATGCTGTGGTGTGGTACCAGAAGAAGGTAAGAATCCTCTTGTTTCTGTTGTATTTACCTACTTTGATTGCTTGATTCTTTCCAACAGGATTCCGTGTCTATTTTACCTCAGAGGAGTGAAGAGAGAGACAATAAACACTGTTGACAGACAGACAGACGGTGGTTTTATAGGTTTACCTGTTGACAGACAGACAGACAGACAGACAGACAGACAGACAGACAGACAGACAGACAGACAGACAGACAGACAGACGGTGGTTTTATAGGTTTACCTGTTAACAGACAGACAGACAGTTGTTTTTATAGGGTTACCTGCTGTTAACAGACAGACAGTTGTTTTTATAGGGTTACCTGCTGTTAACAGACAGACAGTTGTTTTTATAGGGTTACCTGCTGTTAACAGACAGACAGTTGTTTTTATAGGGTTACCTGTTAACAGACAGACAGTTGTTTTTATAGGGTTACCTGCTGTTAACAGACAGACAGTTGTTTTTATAGGGTTACCTGCTGTTAACAGACAGACAGACAGTTGTTTTTATAGGGTTACCTGCTGTTAACAGACAGACAGACAGTTGTTTTTATAGGGTTACCTGCTGTTAACAGACAGACAGACAGTTGTTTTTATAGGGTTACCTGCTGTTAACAGACAGACAGACAGTTGTTTTTATAGGGTTACCTGCTGTTAACAGACAGACAGTTGTTTTTATAGGGTTACCTGCTGTTAACAGACAGACAGTTGTTTTATAGGGTTACCTGCTGTTAACAGACAGACAGACAGACAGTTGTTTTATAGGGTTACCTGCTGTTAACAGACAGACAGACAGTTGTTTTTATAGGGTTACCTGCTGTTAACAGACAGACAGACAGTTGTTTTTATAGGGTTACCTGCTGTTAACAGACAGACAGACAGTTGTTTTTATAGGGTTACCTGCTGTTAACAGACAGACAGTTGTTTTATAGGGTTACCTGCTGTTAACAGACAGACAGACAGTTGTTTTATAGGGTTACCTGCTGTTAACAGACAGACAGACAGTTGTTTTATAGGGTTACCTGCTGTTAACAGACAGACAGACAGTTGTTTTTATAGGGTTACCTGCTGTTAACAGACAGACAGACAGTTGTTTTTATAGGGTTACCTGTTAACAGACAGACAGACAGTTGTTTTTATAGGGTTACCTGCTGTTAACAGACAGACAGACAGTTGTTTTTATAGGGTTACCTGCTGTTAACAGTCAGACAGACAGTTGTTTTTATAGGGTTACCTGCTGTTAACAGACAGACAGTTGTTTTTATAGGGTTACCTGCTGTTAACAGACAGACAGACAGTTGTTTTTATAGGGTTACCTGCTGTTTCAGTTTGAGTTTAGACCAGTGTCATTTTATGACCGTTTTAATACCGGAGTCATTTTTTTTTAGCTGTAGGCTTTGTAACCAAGCAACACACAGTAAGCCTGTCCTTATGCTGAGGTCTGTAGCACTGATGTAACAGAGCCCTGGTGCTGGACGGACAGACAGACACAGTAAGCCTGTCCTCATGCTGAGGTCTGTAACACTGAGGTAACAGAGCCCTGGTGCTGGACGGACAGACAGACACAGTAAGCCTGTCCTTATGTTGAGGTCTGTAGCACTGATGTAACAGAGCCCTGGTGCTGGACAGACAGACAGACAGACAGACAGACAGACAGACACAGTAAGCCTGTCCTCATGCTGAGGTCTGTAGCACTGATGTAACAGAGCCCTGGTGCTGGACAGACAGACAGACAGACAGACAGACACACACAGTAAGCCTGTCCTCATGCTGAGGTCTGTAGCACTGATGTAACAGAGCCCTGGTGCTGGACAGACAGACAGACAGACAGACACAGTAAGCCTGTCCTTATGCTGAGGTCTGTAACACTGATGTAACAGAGCCCTGGTGCTGGACAGACAGACAGACACAGTAAGCCTGTCCTTATGCTGAGGTCTGTAACACTGATGTAACAGAGCCCTGGTGCTGGACGGACAGACAGACAGACAGACACACACAGTAAGCCTGTCCTCATGCTGAGGTCTGTAACACTGATGTAACAGAGCCCTGGTGCTGGACAGACAGACAGACAGACAGACACACACAGTAAGCCTGTCCTCATGCTGAGGTCTGTAACACTGATGTAACAGAGCCCTGGTGCTGGACGGACAGACACACACACACAGACGGAAGCTATTATTAATGTTGTTGTGTACCTCTCTGTGTCCTGCCTGCGTCCTTCACTGTGGTTGACCCGACCGCTCAGTACCGTCTACATTACATCATAGACAACAGCCCGGTCCTCAGTGGGATGAAAACAGAACCGGTTTTATTCTGGTCAAGAAACATATTTATACGTGTTTTAGTTGATTGATACAGTAATACTCTAAATATTTGTATGTGTAACTTCTTCTATTCAGGCTAGATGATTACTGCTGTTGTCTGTTACTAGTTAGGGATAAGAGGGGAAGGCCTGTATGAGTCTATTGGTCTGTTACTAGTTAGGGATAAGAGGGGAAGGCCTGTATGAGTCTATTGGTCTGTTACTAGTTAGGGATAAGAGGGGAAGGCCTGTATGAGTCTATTGGTCTGTTACTAGTTAGGGATAAGAGGGGAAGGCCTGTATGAGTCTATTGGTCTGTTACTAGTTAGGGATAAGAGGGGAAGGCCTGTATGAGTCTATTGGTCTGTTACTAGTTAGGGATAAGAGGGGAAGGCCTGTATGAGTCTATTGGTCTGTTACTAGTTAGGGATAAGAGGGAAAGGCCTGTATGAGTCTATTGGTCTGTTACTAGTTAGGGATAAGAGGGGAAGGCCTGTATGAGTCTATTGGTCTGTTACTAGTTAGGGATAAGAGGGGAAGGCCTGTATGAGTCTATTGGTCTTTTCAATGAAGTAAAGAGCAGTGAAAGAGCCAGGCATTATTAACCTGGTGGTGTAACACCACCCTAATGTTCCCTGTCAGCCTCCAAATAGAGGACTGCCATAAACTATTCTGAGCAGGGCTGCTAGTGTTGATTCAGAGGAGGTAGTATTGTTGATTCAGAGGAGGTAGTATTGTTGATTCAGAGGAGGTAGTAGTGTTGATTCAGAGGAGGTGGTAGTGTTGATTCAGAGGAGGTAGTAGTGTCGATTCAGAGGAGGTGGTAGTGTCGATTCAGAGGAGGTGGTAGTGTCGATTCAGAGGAGGTGGTAGTGTGTCGATTCAGAGGAGGTGGTAGTGTCGATTCAGAGGAGGTGGTAGTGTTGATTCAGAGGAGGTGGTAGTGTTGATTCAGAGGAGGTAGTAGTGTCGATTCAGAGGAGGTGGTAGTGTCGATTCAGAGGAGGTGGTAGTGTCGATTCAGAGGAGGTGGTAGTGTGTCGATTCAGAGGAGGTGGTAGTGTCGATTCAGAGGAGGTGGTAGTGTCGATTCAGAGGAGGTGGTAGTGTCGATTCAGAGGAGGAGGTGGTAGTGTCGATTCAGAGGAGGAGGTGGTAGTGTCGATTCAGAGGAGGAGGTGGTAGTGTCGATTCAGAGGAGGTGGTAGTGTGTCGATTCAGAGGAGGTGGTAGTGTGTCGATTCAGAGGAGGTGGTAGTGTGTCGATTCAGAGGAGGTGGTAGTGTGTCGATTCAGAGGAGGTGGTAGTGTGTCGATTCAGAGGAGGTGGTAGTGTGTCGATTCAGAGGAGGTGGTAGTGTGTCGATTCAGAGGAGGTGGTAGTGTGTCGATTCAGAGGAGGTGGTAGTGTGTCGATTCAGAGGAGGTGGTAGTGTGTCGATTCAGAGGAGGTGGTAGTGTGTCGATTCAGAGGAGGTGGTAGTGTGTCGATTCAGAGGAGGTGGTAGTGTCGATTCAGAGGAGGTGGTAGTGTCGATTCAGAGGAGGTGGTAGTGTCGATTCAGAGGAGGTGGTAGTGTCGATTCAGAGGAGGTGGTAGTGTCGATTCAGAGGAGGAGGTGGTAGTGTCGATTCAGAGGAGGTGGTAGTGTCGATTCAGAGGAGGTGGTAGTGTGTCGATTCAGAGGAGGTGGTAGTGTGTCGATTCAGAGGAGGTGGTAGTGTGTCGATTCAGAGGAGGTGGTAGTGTGTCGATTCAGAGGAGGTGGTAGTGTGTCGATTCAGAGGAGGTGGTAGTGTGTCGATTCAGAGGAGGTGGTAGTGTGTCGATTCAGAGGAGGTGGTAGTGTGTCGATTCAGAGGAGGTGGTAGTGTGTCGATTCAGAGGAGGTGGTAGTGTCGATTCAGAGGAGGTGGTAGTGTCGATTCAGAGGAGGTAGGCGTGTCGATTCAGAGGAGGTAGTGTATGTATGAGGGATGTATGTTCATGTCATAACATGTTCTGCTAACAGCTAGCTGGGTTGTGTCATTCCCATTCAAACACATCAGGAGTTGTTTGGACCTGGCTGGCTAAATGACTGAGAGAGGGACAGGCAGAGAGAGGGACAGGCAGAGAGAGGGACAGGCAGAGAGAGGGACAGGCAGAGAGAGGGACAGGCAGAGAGAGGGACAGGCAGAGAGAGGGACAGGCAGAGAATGATAGAGAGCAGTCAGTCATTTAGCCAGCCAGGTTCAAACAACTCCTGATGTGTTTGAATGGGAATGACACAACCCAGCTAGCTGTTAGCAGAACATGTTAGGACATGAACATACAGCCCTCTGAGACAGAGACTCAGCAGAGAGAGAGAGAAACTCAGCAGAGAGAGAGAGAGACAGTAGGGAGGGAGAGAGAAACTCAGCAGATAGAGAGAGACCGTAGGGAGGGAGAGAGAAACTCAGCAGAGAGAGAGACAGTAGGGAGGGAGAGAGAAACTCAGCAGAGAGAGAGAGAGACTCAGCAGAGAGAGAGAGAGACAGTAGGGAGGGAGAGAGAAACTCAGCAGAGAGAGAGAGAAACTCAGCAGAGAGAGAAATGCTAATTTGGTATAGAGCAGACCTAACTCACTCCATTAAATTAATCAAAACAGGAACATTTTACATTTGGCTAGAAATTCAAAAGGAAATTATTTTAACAGAGAAAAATGTCCTCCTGTGTGCTACCTATATCCCCCCACTAGAATCCCCATATTTTAATGAAGACAGCTTCTCCATCCTGGAGGGGGAAATCAATCATTTCCAGGCCCATCGACATGTATTCGTCTGTGGCGACCTAAATGTCAGAAGTGGACACGAACCTGACACCCTCAGCACACAGGGGGACAAACACCTGCCTGCAGGTGACAGCATTCCCTCCCCCATATGCCCCCCTAGGCATAACTATGACAACATAACCAACAAAAACGGGTCACAACTCCTGCAGCTCTGTCGCACGCCGGGTATGTACATAGTCAATGGTAGGCTTCGAGAGGACTCCTATGGTAGGTACACCTATAGCTCATCTCTTGGCAGTAGCACTGTAGACTACTTTATCACTGACCTCAACCCAGAGTCTCTCAGAGCGTTCACAGTCAGCCCACTGACACCCCTATCAGATCACAGCAAAATTACAGTCTACTTGAACAGAGCAATACTCAATCATGAGGCATCAAAGCCAAAGGAACTGAGTAACATTAAGAAATGCTATAGATGGAAGGAATGCAGTTTGGAAACCTACCAAAAAACAATTAGGCAACAGCAAATCCAATCCCTTTTAGACAACTTCCTGGGTAAAACGTTCCACTGCAATAGTGAAGGTGTAAACTTGGCAGTAGAAAATCTTAACAGTATATTTGACCTCTCAGCTTTCCTATCAAATCTAAAAATCTCAAATAGAAAACCAAAGAAAATGAACAACAATGACAAATGGTTTGATGAAGAATGCAAAAATCTAAGAAATAAATTGAGAAACCTGTCCAACCAAAAACATAGAGACCCGGAAAACCTGAGTCTACGCCTTCACTATGGTGAATCACTAAAACAATACAGAAATACACTACGGAAAAAGAAGGAACAGCATGTCAGAAATCAGCTCAATGTAATTGAAGAATCCATAGACTCTAACCACTTCTGGGAAAATTGGAAAACACTAAACAAACAACAACACAAAGACTTATCTATCCAAAATGGAGATGTATGGGTAAACCACTTCTCCAATCTTTTTGGCTCTATAACAAAGAATAAAGAGCAAAAACATATACATGATCAAATACAAATACTAGAATCAACTATTAAAAACTACCAGAACCCACTGGATTCTCCAATTACCTTGAATGAGTTACAGGACAAAATAAAAACCCTCCAACCCAAAAAGGCCTGTGGTGTTGATGGTATCCTTAATGAAATGATCAAATATACAGACAACAAATTCCAATTGGCTATACTAAAACTCTTTAACATCGTCCTTAGCTCTGGCATCTTCCCCAATATTTGGAACCAAGGACTGATCACCCCAATCCACAAAAGTGGAGACAAATTTGACCCCAATAACTACCGTGGAATATGCGTCAACGGTAACCTTGGTAAAATACTCTGCATTATCATTAACAGCAGACTCGTACATTTCCTCAATGAACACAATGTACTGAGCAAATGTCAAATTGGCTTTTTACCAAATTACCGTACAACAGACCATGTATTCACCCTACACACCCTAATTGACAACCAAACAAACCAAAACAAAGGCAAAGTCTTCTCATGCTTTGTTGATTTCAAAAAAGCCTTCGACTCAATTTGACATGAGGGTCTGCTATACAAATTGATGGAAAGTGGTGTTGGGGGTAAAACATACGACATTATAAAATCCATGTACACAAACAACAAGTGTGCGGTTAAAATTGGCAAAAAACACACACATTTCTTCACACAGGGTCGTGGGGTGAGACAGGGATGCAGCTTAAGCCCCACCCTCTTCAACATATATATCAACGAATTGGCGCGGGCACTAGAACAGTCTGCAGCACCCGGTCTCACCCTACTAGAATCCGAAGTCAAATGTCTACTGTTTGCTGATGATCTGGTGCTTCTGTCACCAACCAAGGAGGGCCTACAGCAGCACCTAGATCTTCTACACAGATTCTGTCAGACCTGGGCCCTGACAGTAAATCTCAGTAAGACCAAAATAATGGTGATCCAAAAAAGGTCCAGTCACCAGGACCACAAATTCCATCTAGACACCGTTGCCCTAGAGCACACAAAAAACTATACATACCTCGGCCTAAACATCAGCACCACAGGTAACTTCCACAAAGCTGTGAACGATCTGAGAGACAAGGCAAGAAGGGCATTCTATGCCATCAAAAGGAACATAAATTTCAACATACCAATTAGGATCTGGCTAAAAATACTTGAATCAGTCATAGAGCCCATTGCCCTTTATGGTTGTGAGGTCTGGGGTCTGCTCACCAACCAAGATTTCACAAAATGGGGCAAACACCAAATTGAGACTCTGCATGCAGAATTCTGCAAAAATATCCTCCGTGTACAACGCAGAACACCAAATAATGCATGCAGAGCAGAATTAGGCCGATACCCACTAATTATCAAAATCCAGAAAAGAGCCGTTAAATTCTACAACCACCTAAAAGGAAGCGATTCCCAAACCTTCCATAACAAAGCCATCACCTACAGAGAGATGAACCTGGAGAAGAGTCCCCTAAGCAAGCTGGTCCTAGGGCTCTGTTCACAAACACAAACACACCCCACAAAGCCCCAGGACAACAGCACAATTGGACCCAACCAAATCATGAGAAAACAAAAAGATAATTACTTGACACATTGGAAAGAATTAACAAAAAAACAGAGCAAACTAGAATGCTATTTGGCCCTAAACAGAGAGAACACAGTGGCAGAATACCTGACCACTGTGACTGACCCAAACTTAAGGAAAGCTTTGACTATGTACAGACTCAGTGAGCATAGCCTTGCTATTGAGAAAGGCCGCCGTAGGCAGACATGGCTCTCAAGAGAAGACAGGCTATGTGCACACTGCCCACAAAATGAGGTGGAAACCGAGCTGCACTTCCTAACCTCCTGCCCAATGTATGACCATATTAGAGACACATATTTCCCTCAGATCACACAGATCCACAAAGAATTCGAAAACAAATCCAATTTTGATAAACTCCCATATCTACTGGGTGAAATTCCACAGTGTGCCATCACAGCAGCAAGATTTGTGACCTGTTGCCACAAGAAAAGGACAACCAGTGAAAAACAAACACCATTGTAAATACAACCCATATTTATGCTTACTTATTTTAACTTGTGTGCTTTAACCATTTGTACATTGTTACAACACTGTATATATTTAATATGACACTCGTAATGTCTTTATTGTTTTGAAACTTCTGTATGTGTAATGTTTACTGTTAATTCGTTTTGTTTGTTTCACTTTTGTGTATTGTCTACCTCATTTGCTTTGGCAATGTTAACACATGTTTCCCATGCCAATAAAGCCCCTTGAATTGAATTGAATTGAGACTCAGCAGAGAGAGAGAGAGAGACAGTAGGGAGGGAGAGAGAAACGGAGAGACATAGAGAAGGAGAAGAGAAATGGATAGAAAGTAAGGAGAAAGACAGAGACGGGTAGAGAAATGGATAGACACAACAAGAGAGAAAGAGACAGACAGAGAGCAATGTCTCTATCAATCTCTCTACCTCTGTGTCTCTGTCTTTCTCCTCATTTCTCTCCATCGATCGGTCTTTCTATCCATTTCTCTTCTCCTTCTCTTATCTCTCTGTTTCTCTCTCCCTCCCTATTGTCTCTCTTACTCTCTGCTGAGTCTCCCCTCTCTCTCTCTCTCTCTCTCTCTCTCTCTCTCTCTCTCTCTCTCTCTCTCTCTCTCTCTCTCTCTCTCTCTCTCTCTCTCTCTCTCTCTCTCTGTGTCTCTCTGTGTCTCTCTGTGTCTCTCTGTGTCTCTCTGTGTCTCTCTGTGTCTCTGTGTCTCTCTGTCTCTGTCTCTCAGCTTCATGCCCTTTACAACAAGACGTTTCACTTCCCTCACTGTGGAGAGGTTTATGGGAAAAGGACTGCTCCTAGGAGTGCGGCTCGTAGGAGCAGGAGCCTATCTCCTGGTTCTGTAGCATGACACAGCTTGATACAGGTGCACCCCCTGGGCAGGCTGCTAGTCTATCTCCTGGTTCTGTAGCATGACACAGCTTGATACAGGTGCACCCCCTGGACAGGCTGCTAGTCTATCTCCTGGTTCTGTAGCATGATACAGCTTGATACAGGTGCACCCCCTGGGCAGGCTGCTAGTCTATCTCCTGGTTCTGTAGCATGACACAGCTTGATACAGGGGCACCCCCTGAACAGGCTGCTAGTCTATCTCCTGGTTCTGTAGCATGACACAGCTTGATACAGGTGCACCCCCTGGACAGGCTGCTAGTCTATCTCCTGGTTCTGTAGCATGATACAGCTTGATACAGGTGCACCCCCCTGGACAGGCTGCTAGTCTATCTCCTGGTTCTGTAGCATGACACAGCTTGATACAGGGGCACCCCCTGGACAGGCTGCTAGTCTATCTCCTGGTTCTGTAGCATGATACAGCTTGATACAGGTGCACCCCCCTGGACAGGCTGCTAGTCTATCTCCTGGTTCTGTAGCATGATACAGCTTGATACAGGTGCACCCCCTGGACAGGCTGCTAGTCTATCTCCTGGTTCTGTAGCATGACACAGCTTGATACAGGGGCACCCCCTGGACAGGCTGCTAGTCTATCTCCTGGTTCTGTAGCATGACACAGCTTGATACAGGTGCACCCCCTGGACAGGCTGCTAGTCTATCTCCTGGTTCTGTAGCATGACACAGCTTGATACAGGCGCACCCCCTGAACAGGCTGCTAGTCTATCTCCTGGTTCTGTAGCATGACACAGCTTGATACATGTGCACCCCCTGGGCAGGCTGCTAGTCTGTTCCAATACCATAGACCTGTATCGTAATCTTGTGTTTTCTTTGCTCCTGCATAGCCACTTTGCGTTACACAATAAACTAGCACTCCTGGAATTGAATGTGTGTAGAACAGGCTTCTAATCTTTTCCATCAGTTGGCACTTGGCAGAACTATACAAAATGTCTGGTTCATTTTGAGTCAGTCTCTTCCAGTCAGACACCTAGAGAGGAAACATCCTTGTCAGGCGTTGGGCTATAACGGGGGTGATACAGTATATCTGGTGAGGTGTTGGGCTATAACGGGGGTGATACAGTATATCTGGTGAGGTGTTGGACTATAACGGGGGTGATACAGTATATCTGGTGAGGTGTTGGGCTATAACGGGGGTGATACATCTGGTCAGGTGTTGGGCTATAACGGGGGTGATACAGTATATCTGGTGAGGTGTTGGACTATAACGGGGGTGATACAGTATATCTGGTCAGGTGTTGGGCTATAACGGGGGTGATACAGTTTATCTGGTCAGGTGTTGGGTTATAACGGGGGTGATACAGTATATCTGGTCAGGTGTTGGGCTATAACGGGGGTGATACAGTATATCTGGTGGGGTGTTGGACTATAACGGGGGTGATACAGTATATCTGGTCAGGTGTTGGGCTATAACGGGGGTGATACAGTTTATCTGGTGAGGTGTGGGGGTGATACAGTATATCTGGTGAGGTGTTGGACTATAACGGGGGTGATACAGTATATCTGGTGAGGTGTTGGGCTATAACGGGGGTGATACAGTATATCTGGTCAGGTGTTGGGCTATAACGGGGGTGATACAGTTTATCTGGTGAGGTGTGGGGGTGATACAGTATATCTGGTGAGGTGTTGGGCTATAATGGGGGTGATACAGTATATCTGGTGAGGTGTTGGGTTATAACGGGGGTGATACAGTATATCTGGTCAGGTGTTGGGCTATAATGGGGGTGATACAGTATATCTGGTCAGGTGTTGGGCTATAACGGGGGTGATACAGTATATCTGGTGAGGTGTTGGGTTATAACGGGGGTGATACAGTATATCTGGTCAGGTGTTGGGCTATAACGGGGGTGATACAGTATATCTGGTGAGGTGTTGGGCTATAACGGGGGTGATACAGTTTATCTGGTGAGGTGTTGGGCTATAACGGGGGTGATACAGTATATCTGGTCAGGTGTTGGGCTATAACGGGGGTGATACAGTATATCTGGTGAGGTGTTGGGCTATAACGGGGGTGATACAGTTTATCTGGTGAGGTGTTGGGCTATAACGGGGGTGAGACAGTATCTGGTCAGGTGTTGGGCTATAACGGGGGTGATACAGTTTATCTGGTCAGGCGTTGGGTTATAACGGGGGTGATACAGTATCTGGTCAGGTGTTGGGCTATAACGGGGGTGATACAGTATATCTGGTCAGGTGTTGGGCTATAACGGGGGTGATACAGTTTATCTGGTGAGGTGTTGGGCTATAACGAGGGTGATATATATGGTTAGGAGTTGGGCTATAACGAGGGTATTGTATATGGTTAGGAGTTTAGCTATAACGAGGGTGATATATATGGTTCGGAGTTGGGCTATGCCGGGGGTGATATATATGGTTAGGAGTTGGGCTATACCGAGGGTGATATATCTGGTTAGGAGTTGAGCTATAACGAGGGTGATATATATGGTTAGGAGTTGGGCTATAACGAGGGTATTGTATATGGTTAGGAGTTGGGCTATAACGAGGGTGATATATATGGTTAGGAGTTGGGCTATAACGAGGGTATTGTATATGGTTAGGAGTTGGGCTATAACGAGGGTATTGTATATGGTTAGGAGTTGAGCTATAACGAGGGTGATATATGATATACACTGAGTATACCAAATATTAAAAACACATTTCTAATTAAACCCCCATCCCCAGGGATGCTGGTCCATGTTGACTCCAATGTTTCCCACAGTTGTGTCAAGTTGGCTGGATGTCCTTTGGGTGGTGGACCATTCTTCATACATCTGGGGAAACTGTTGAGGGTGAAAAACCCAGCAGCGTTGCAGTTCTTGACACAAATCGGTGCGCCTGGAACCTGCCACCATACGCTGTTCCAAGGCACTTCATTGTTTTGTCTTGTCCATTCACCCTCTGAATGGCCCACACACACAATCCACGTCTTAATTGTCTCAAGGCTTAAAACTCCTTCTTTAACCTGTCTCCTCCCCTTCATCTACACTGATTGAGGTGGATTTAACCACTGACGTCAATAAGGGATCATAGCTTTCACCTGGATTCACCTGGTCAGCCTGTCATGGAAAGAGCAGGTGTCCTTAATGTTTTTTATACTCAGTTTATTAGAAGGCCAAGTTGGGAGTGTATGTTATGTTAGGTGGTGGGTGCTGTCCAGACTGTTAAGGTGGGGTGTATGTTAGGTGGTGGGTGCTGTCCAGACTGTTAAGGTGGGGTGTATGTTAGGTGGTGGGTGCTGTCCAGACTGCTAAGGTGGGGTGTATGTTATGTGGTGGGTGCTGTCCAGACTGCTAAGGTGGGGTGTATGTTATGTGGTGGGTGCTGTCCAGACTGTTAAGGTGGGGTGTATGTTATGTGATGGGTGCTGTCCAGACTGTTAAGGTGGGGTGTATGTTAGGTGGTGGGTGCTGTCCAGACTGCTAAGGTGGGGTGTATGTTATGTGGTGGGTGCTGTCCAGACTGCTAAGGTGGGGTGTATGTTATGTGGTGGGTGCTGTCCAGACTGTTAAGGTGGGGTGTATGTTATGTGATGGGTGCTGTCCAGACTGTTAAGGTGGGGTGTATGTTATGTGGTGGGTGCTGTCCAGACTGTTAAGGTGGGGTGTATGTTATGTGGTGGGTGCTGTCCAGACTGCTAAGGTGGGGTGTATGTTATGTGGTGGGTGCTGTCCAGACTGCTAAGGTGGGGTGTATGTTAGGTGGTGGGTGCTGTCCAGACTGCTAAGGTGGGGTGTATGTTATGTGGTGGGTGCTGTCCAGACTGTTAAGGTGGGGTGTATGTTAGGTGGTGGGTGCTGTCCAGACTGCTAAGGTGGGGTGTATGTTATGTGGTGGGTGCTGTCCAGACTGTTAAGGTGGGGTGTATGTTATGTGGTGGGTGGCTGTCCAGACTGCTAAGGTGGGGTGTATGTTATGTGGTGGGTGCTGTCCAGACTGTTAAGGTGGGGTGTATGTTAGGTGGTGGGTGCTGTCCAGACTGCTAAGGTGGGGTGTATGTTATGTGGTGGGTGCTGTCCAGACTGCTAAGGTGGGGTGTATGTTATGTGGTGGGTGCTGTCCAGACTGTTAAGGTGGGAGTGTATGTTATGTGGTGGGTGCTGTCCAGACTGCTAAGGTGGGGTGTATGTTATGTGGTGGGTGCTGTCCAGACTGCTAAGGTGGGGTGTATGTTATGTGGTGGGTGCTGTCCAGACTGCTAAGGTGGGGTGTATGTTATGTGGTGGGTGCTGTCCAGACTGCTAAGGTGGGGTGTATGTTATGTGGTGGGTGCTGTCCAGACTGCTAAGGTGGGGTGTATGTTATGTGGTGGGTGCTGTCCAGACTGTTAAGGTGGGGTGTATGTTATGTGGTGGGTGCTGTCCAGACTGTTAAGGTGGGGTGTATGTTATGTTAGGTGGTGGGTGCTGTCCAGACTGTTAAGGTGGGGTGTATGTTAGGTGGTGGGTGCTGTCCAGACTGCTAAGGTGGGGTGTATGTTAGGTGGTGGGTGCTGTCCAGACTGCTAAGGTGGGGTGTATGTTATGTGGTGGGTGCTGTCCAGACTGTTAAGGTGGGGTGTATGTTATGTGGTGGGTGCTGTCCAGACTGCTAAGGTGGGGTGTATGTTATGTGGTGGGTGCTGTCCAGACTGCTAAGGTGGGGTGTATGTTATGTGGTGGGTGCTGTCCAGACTGTTAAGGTGGGGTGTATGTTAGGTGGTGGGTGCTGTCCAGACTGCTAAGGTGGGGTGTATGTTATGTGGTGGGTGCTGTCCAGACTGCTAAGGTGGGGTGTATGTTATGTGGTGGGTGCTGTCCAGACTGCTAAGGTGGGGTGTATGTTATGTGGTGGGTGCTGTCCAGACTGCTAAGGGGGGGTGTATGTTATGTGGTGGGTGCTGTCCAGACTGCTAAGGTGGGGTGTATGTTATGTGGTGGGTGCTGTCCAGACTGTTAAGGTGGGGTGTATGTTAGGTGGTGGGTGCTGTCCAGACTGCTAAGGTGGGGTGTATGTTAGGTGGTGGGTGCTGTCCAGACTGCTAAGGTGGGGTGTATGTTATGTGGTGGGTGCTGTCCAGACTGTTAAGGTGGGGTGTATGTTATGTGGTGGGTGCTGTCCAGACTGTTAAGGTGGGGTGTATGTTATGTGGTGGGTGCTGTCCAGACTGTTAAGGTGGGGTGTATGTTATGTGGTGGGTGCTGTCCAGACTGTTAAGGTGGGGTGTATGTTATGTGGTGGGTGCTGTCCAGACTGCTAAGGTGGGGTGTATGTTATGTGGTGGGTGCTGTCCAGACTGTTAAGGTGGGGTGTATGTTAGGTGGTGGGTGCTGTCCAGACTGTTAAGGTGGGGTGTATGTTAGGTGGTGGGTGCTGTCCAGACTGTTAAGGTGGGGTGTATGTTATGTGGTGGGTGCTGTCCAGACTGTTAAGGTGGGGTGTATGTTATGTGGTGGGTGCTGTCCAGACCAGAATGCTGTCTGTCATTCTGTCACTGCAGTGTGATCTCATTAACCCTCACCTGATCTGGGCTATGGACCTGTTCCAAATGACTCCCTACAGAGTGCACTACTTTTGACCAGACCCCATAGCGAATAGGGTACCATTTAGGAGCCAGTCATGTCACACGTCCCAGTCCAGCCTGCTTAGGATAGTTGGTTTTATTTAGCCCAAGTCACATGAGCTAGTGAAGTCTATAGTAGACCTACATCACTGTATGAGCTGTGATGGAATACACTGGTGTCCATCCGTCTCTCACATAGGTGCAGAACGGGGTTGCATTGGAGCTCATTGGGTGTAGGCTGTGTTTGGGTGTAGGCTGTGTTTGGGTGTAGGCTGTGTTTGGGTGTAGGCTGTGTTGTTGTGCTATTGTGGGCCGATGTTGTGACTGAGAGGCTGGAGGTAACAGTTTTAGAAAAAGCCACTTGTTGATTCTGTTCTGTTCCATATCCTGTTTTAACCAGCCTTAGGTTGGTAGAATCTAGAATATGTCACTGTGAGCTCTTAGCCCTAAAATGTGTGTTTGTGACCTTCATTGTGTGTGTGTGTGTGTGTGTGTGTGTGTGTGTGTGTGTGTGTGTGTGTGTGTGTGTGTGTGTGTGTGTGTGTGCTGCTGCTATGGGGTGTTTAGTAAGGCGATACTTCCTCCCGCCATACCAGATGTCAGTGTTCCAGCCCAGTCTCTCTCCATACCAGATGTGTCAGTGTTCCAGCCCAGTCTCTCTCCATACCAGATGTGTCAGTGTTCCAGCCCAGTCTCTCTCCATACCAGATGTGTCAGTGTTCCAGCTGAGTCTCTCTCCATACCAGATGTGTCAGTGTTCCAGCCCAGTCTCTCTCCATACCAGATGTGTCAGTGTTCCAGCTGAGTCTCTCTCCATACCAGATGTGTCAGTGTCCCAGCTGAATCTCTCTCCATACCAGATGTGTCAGTGTCCCAGCTGAGTCTCTCTCTGTACCAGATGTGTCAGTGTTCCAGCTGAGTCTCTCTCCGTACCAGATGTGTCAGTGTTCCAGCCCAGTCTCTCTCCATACCAGATGTGTCAGTGTTCCAGCCCAGTCTCTCTCCATACCAGATGTGTCAGTGTTCCAGCGGAGTCTCTCTCCGTACCAGATGTGTCAGTGTTCCAGCCCAGTCTCTCTCCATACCAGATGTGTCAGTGTTCCAGCGGAGTCTCTCTCCATACCAGATGTGTCAGTGTTCCAGCTGAGTCTCTCTCCATACCAGATGTGTCAGTGTTCCAGCTGAGTCTCTCTCCATACCAGATGTGTCAGTGTTCCAGCCCAGTCTCTCTCCATACCAGATGTGTCAGTGTTCCAGCCCAGTCTCTCTCCATACCAGATGTGTCAGTGTTCCAGCGGAGTCTTTGGCTCCTTCTGTTGCAGCACAAACAGACATTTTCTTCTGGATGGAAAATGTTTTACCTCAGACGTAAAGCACTGCAGGGTGTAGCCAGCTAGGGTGTGACTGACAACTCTGTGGTTGTAGGAAGAAATAGCCTAGATTCCTTACGCCCTTGTCCCACACAGTCTTATTCTAAAATGGATTAAATAGTTCTTTACCCTTATCAATCTACACACAGTACCCCATAATGACAAAGCAAAAACAGGTTTTTAGACATGTTTGCAAATGAAAAAAAACGGAAATGTCACATTTACAGAAGTATTCAGACCCTTTACTCAGTACTTTGTTAAAGCACCTTTGGCAGCGATAACAGACTTGAGTCTTCTTGGGTATGATGCTACAAACTTTGCACACCTGTATTTGGGGAGTTTCTCCTATTCTTCTCTGCAGATCCTCTCAAGCTCTGTCAGGTTGGATGGGGAGCGTGGCTGCACAGCTATTTTCAGGTCTCTCCAGAGATGTTCGATCGCGTTCAAGTCCGGGCTCTGGCTGGGCCACTCAAAGACATTCAGAGACTTGTCCCGAAGCCACTCCTGCATTGTCTTGGCTGTGTGCTTAGGGTTATTGTCCTGTTGGAAGATGAACCTTCACCCCAGTCTGAGGTCCTGAGTGCTCTGGAGCAGGTTTTCATCAAGGATTTCTCTGTACTTTGCTCCGTTCATCTTTCCCTTGATCCAGACTAGTCTCCCAGTCCCTGATCCTGAAAAACGTCCCCACAGCATGATGCTTCCACCACCGTGCTTCACTGTAGGGATGGTGCCAGGTTTCCTCCAGACGTGACGCTTGGCATTCAATGCTGCAGAAATGTTATGGTACCCTTCCTCAGGTCTGTGCCGCGACACAGTCCTGTCTCCGAGCTCTACAGATAATTCCTTCGATCTCATCGCTTGGTTTCTGCTCTGACATGCACTTTCATCTCTGGGACCTTATATAGACAGGTGTGTGTGCCTTTCTGAATCATGTCCAATCAAATGAATTTACCGCAGGTGGACTCCAATCAAGTTGTAGAAACATCTCAAGGATGATCAATTGAAACAGGATGCACCTGAGCTCAATTTCGAGTCTCATATAAGATATTTTGTTTTTTTTATTTGAATACATTTGCTAAAATTTGTAAAAACCTATTTTCTTTTTGTCGTTATGGGGTATTGGGATGTCGTTATGGGGTATTGTGATGTTGTTATGGGGTATTGTGATGTTGTTATGGGGTATTGTGATGTCGTTATGGGGTATTGTGATGTCGTTATGGGGTATTGGGATGTCGTTATGGGGTATTGTGATGTCGTTATGGGGTATTGTGATGTCGTTATGGGGTATTGTGATGTCGTTATGGGGTATTGTGATGTCGTTATGGGGTATTGTGATGTCGTTATGGGGTATTGTGATGTCGTTATGGGGTATTGTGTGTAGATTGATGAGGAACAACATTTATTTCATCCATTTTAGATTAAGGCTGTAATGTAACAAAATGTGGATAAAGTTCTCCCTGGACTTGCCCCAACCGCATATCTATCTTATTAACTAACTTAACCACAGGTCTGGGATCAGGTTTGCCCAATCTTAACCTGAACCATTAGAAACTAACTTAACCACAGATCTCAGATCAGGTTTGCCCAATCTTAACCTTAACCATTAGAAACTAACTTAACCACAGGTCTAGGATCAGGTTTGCCCAATCTTAACCTGAACCATTAGAAACTAACTTAACCACAGGTCTGGGATCAGGTTTGCCCAATCTTAACCTGAACCATTAGAAACTAACTTAACCACAGATCTCAGATCAGGTTTGCCCAATCTTAACCTGAACCATTAGAAACTAACTTAACCACAGGTCTGGGATCAGGTTTGCCCAATCTTAACCTGAACCATTAGAAACTAACTTAACCACAGGTCTGGGATCAGGTTTGCCCAATCTTAACCTGAACCATTAGAAACTAACTTAACCACAGATCTCAGATCAGGTTTGCCCAATCTTAACCTGAACCATTAGAAACTAACTTAACCACAGGTTTGGGATCAGGTTTGCCCAATCTTAACCTGAACCATTAGAAACTAACTTAACCACAGGTTTGGGATCAGGTTTGCCCAATCTTAACCTGAACCATTAGAAACTAACTTAACCACAGGTCTGGGATCAGGTTTGCCCAATCTTAACCTGAACCATTAGAAACTAACTTAACCACAGGTCTGGGATCAGGTTTGCCCAATCTTAACCTGAACCATTAGAAACTAACTTAACCACAGGTCTGGGATCAGGTTTGCCCAATCTTAACCTGAACCATTAGAAACTAACTTAACCACAGGTCTGGGATCAGGTTTGCCCAATCTTAACCTGAACCATTAGAAACTAACTTAACCACAGGTCTGGGATCAGGTTTGCCCAATCTTAACCTGAACCATTAGAAACTAACTTAACCACAGGTCTGGGATCAGGTTTGCCCAATCTTAACCACGAGGGGTTTTCTCTTTCTCAGGTAAGGGTGTGGTTCTGTTATAGACAGACTCACGTCCTTCACAACTGAACCACACCGGTTTGTGTTACCGTAGCAACAGAGAAAGGCTGATGTGGATATTAGTCTCCTGTCTTTGTGTTCAGTGTGAGAGAAAGGTGTCTTATCCTTTGGGTTAGCGTTGATTGTCTCTGATGTGTTGACATGAACCGTGTTGCCAAGGAGATGTCAGCAATGACATCACAGCCCGATTCACAAAACCTTCTTAAAGAAGAAATTTATTTTTCCTCAACTATAGACTGATGAAGAAAGTCAAGTCAAGTTGCTATTCCTCAAAAAGGTTCTTGGAAATGGTTGTGCAGTATTTCTCATACTGCTCCGTAAGAAAACAGTTGAGGAGAAATTGGTTTCTTGAAAATAAAGTTGCTGAATTTCTTCTTGTTTTGTGCGTCTGATCTTCAGTGTAATCACATCACTATGGTTACGCTAGCTTACTGTGAACCTGGCCTCAGAGTAGTAGTGACATGCTGACATCAGAGAGATCCTCTGGAGGACAACACAACAGCTGCTGTCAGTCAATTCCCTTTTGTTAGAAAAAGGTGAGAAAATCCCATCAGAAAATGAGCACCTTGTAATGTGAAAGATGCCGTTGAGCCGTTCAGGCCTTCATCTGTTGTTTGCGTTCAAGGAATGTGCCTTGTCTTTAATACGTGGAGACAGAAGGAACATAACTAGTTCTACCGGTGGGGGCGTGGGCGTGTGGGTGTGTGTGGGCGTGTGTGTGGGTGTGTGTGGGCGTGTGGGTGTGTGTGTGTGTGTGTGTGTGTCTGTCAGAACATAATCCTCTCAGAGAAGGGAAAGGAGGATACCTAGTCAGTTGCACATCTGAATGCCTTCAATCAAAATGGGTCTTTAAGAACACAGAGGTGCTGGTAACACACTGGACTACAGCACTCTGTTAACACACTGGACTACAGCACTCTGTTAACACACTGGACTACAGCACTCTGTTAACACACTGGACTACAGCACTCTGTTAACACACTGGACTACAGCACTCTGTTAACACACTGGACTAGAGCACTCTGTTAACACACTGGACTAGAGCACTCTGTTAACACACTGGACTACAGCACTCTGTTAACACACTGGACTACAGCACTCTGTTAACACACTGGACTACAGCACTCTGTTAACACACTGGACTACAGCACTCTGTTAACACACTGGACTAGAGCACTCTGTTAACACACTGGACTAGAGCACTCTGTTAACACACTGGACTAGAGCACTCTGTTAACACACTGGACTAGAGCACTCTGTTAACACACTGGACTACAGCACTCTGTTAACACACTGGACTACAGCACTCTGTTAACACACAGGACTAGAGCACTCTGTTAACACACTGGACTAGAGCACTCTGTTAACACACTGGACTAGAGCACTCTGTTAACACACTGGACTAGAGCACTATGTTAACACACTGGACTACAGCACTCTGTTAACACACTGGACTACAGCACTCTGTTAACACACTGGACTACAGCACTCTGTTAACACACTGGACTACAGCACTCTGTTAACACACTGGACTACAGCACTCTGTTAACACACTGGACTACAGCACTCTGTTAACACACTGGACTACAGCACTCTGTTAACACACTGGACTACAGCACTCTGTTAACACACTGGACTACAGCACTCTGTTAACACAATGGACTACAGCACTCTGTTAACACACTGGACTACAGCACTCTGTTAACACACTGGACTACAGCACTCTGTTAACACACTGGACTACAGCACTCTGTTAACACACTGGACTACAGCACTCTGTTAACACACTGGACTACAGCACTCTGTTAACACACTGGACTACAGCACTCTGTTAACACACTGGACTACAGCACTCTGTTAACACAATGGACTACAGCACTCTGTTAACACACTGGACTACAGCACTCTGTTAACACACTGGACTACAGCACTCTGTTAACACACTGGACTACAGCACTCTGTTAACACACTGGACTACAGCACTCTGTTAACACACTGGACTACAGCACTCTGTTAACACACATAACACACTGGACTACAGCACTCTGTTAACACACTGGACTACAGCACTCTGTTAACACACTGGACTACAGCACTCTGTTAACACACTGGACTAGAGCACCCTGTTAACACACTGGACTACAGCACTCTGTTAACACACTGGACTAGAGCACTCTGTTAACACACTGGACTAGAGCACTCTGTTAACACACTGGACTAGAGCACTCTGTTAACACACTGGACTAGAGCACTCTGTTAACACACTGGACTAGAGCACTCTGTTAACACACTGGACTAGAGCACTCTGTTAACACACATAACACACTGGACTACAGCACTCTGTTAACACACTGGACTACAGCACTCTGTTAACACACTGGACTACAGCACTCTGTTAACACACTGGACTACAGCACTCTGTTAACACACTGGACTACAGCACTCTGTTAACACACTGGACTACAGCACTCTGTTAACACACTGGACTACAGCACTCTGTTAACACACTGGACTACAGCACTCTGTTAACACACTGGACTACAGTACTCTGTTAACACACTGGACTACAGCACTCTGTTAACACACTGGACTACAGCACTCTGTTAACACACATAACACACTGGACTACAGTACTCTGTTAACACACTGGACTACAGTACTCTGTTAACACACTGGACTACAGCACTCTGTTAACACACATAACACACTGGACTACAGCACTCTGTTAACACACATAACACACTGGACTACAGCACTCTGTTAACACACATAACACACTGGACTAGAGCACTCTGTTAACACACTGGACTACAGCACTCTGTTAACACACTGGACTAGAGCACTCTGTTAACACACTGGACTACAGTACTCTGGTAACACACTGGACTACAGCACTCTGTTAACACACTGGACTACAGCACTCTGGTAACACACTGGACTAGAGCACTCTGTTAACACACTGGACTACAGCACTCTGTTAACACACATAACACACTGGACTACAGTACTCTGTTAACACACTGGACTACAGTACTCTGTTAACACACTGGACTACAGCACTCTGTTAACACACATAACACACTGGACTACAGCACTCTGTTAACACACATAACACACTGGACTACAGCACTCTGTTAACACACATAACACACTGGACTAGAGCACTCTGTTAACACACTGGACTACAGCACTCTGTTAACACACTGGACTAGAGCACTCTGTTAACACACTGGACTACAGTACTCTGGTAACACACTGGACTACAGCACTCTGTTAACACACTGGACTACAGCACTCTGGTAACACACTGGACTAGAGCACTCTGTTAACACACTGGACTAGAGCACTCTGTTAACACACTGGACTAGAGCACTCTGTTAACACACTGGACTACAGCACTCTGTTAACACACTGGACTACAGCACTCTGTTAACACACTGGACTACAGCACTCTGTTAACACACATAACACACTGGACTACAGCACTCTGTTAACACACATAACACACTGGACTACAGCACTCTGTTAACACACTGGACTACAGCACTCTGTTAACACACATAACACACTGGACTGTCTCGTTGACTTTACTGAGGAGGAATCACCACTGTCTGACACATGACAGGTTGTTCGCTGTAGCTGCAGGCTTAGTTCAATGAGACAGATTTTACCTTTATTAATGTCTTTTCTGCCCTGTGAGAAGAGAGGAGAGGGGAGGAGACATCTCCCTCCTCCTCCACATTATAACAGACAGAGACATCCCCCCCTCATCCTCCACATTATAACAGACAGAGACATCCCCCCCCCCCCTCCTCCACATTATAACAGACAGAGACATCTCCCTCCTCCTCCTCCACATTATAACATACAGAGACCCCCCCCCCTCCTCCACTGCAGTGTGGAGACTATTGTTACATAACCTGGCTGCTATGGCAACGCGAGGATCATCCTCCCGACAGCTCGGTTGTCATGGTGAACCTGGCAGTGCTTCAATGAGGCTCTTCTCCTTTTTTCGTCTCTCGTTCAGTGTGATGATGTAATAGAGAGGCTGTTCTGAGAACAGAGGGAGTTCAGTCACTACTGCAGGTCATAGATGGGTTGAAATATTTCTGTTTGTTTTGAAGAGATATTACTTCCTTAGTCCTCTTGGTGTTACTTCCTTAGTCCTCTTGGTGTTACTTCGTTATTAGTCCTCTTGGTGTTACTTCCTTAGTCCTCTTGGTATTACTTCCTTAGTCCTCTTGGTATTACTTCCTTAGTCCTCTTGGTATTTACATTTACATTTACATTTAAGTCATTTAGCAGACGCTCTTATCCAGAGCGACTTACAAATTGTTGCGAATACAATATTGTGAGTTTATTGAAAATATATTTCACAGCGGTTTAGACGGTACAATGATCCTCAACACAATGACTGCTTATTTTGTCAGATAAATTGAAATTAGTCAAACTATTTGAATTTTAGCAACCAGGAAATGGTCGGGAGAAATCAATCGGTGAATATTAGCCAATCCATAACAGTGGACGGGGTAAGTAACATTACGAAACACTATCATTCCACTATTACCACAGATAAATATATATCGGACATTTTTCCCCCCCTGACATTATAATACAGAAAGCACCTTTAACTGAAGAAGACGGGGAAGGTCAGTAAACGAAGACGTGACCAGAGACTATTGAGACTATTGGTATTACTTCCTTAGTCCTCTTGGTATTACTTCCTTAGTCCTCTTGGTATTACTTCCTTAGTCCTCTTGGTGTTACTTCCGTAGTCCTCTTGGTATTACTTCCTTAGTCTTCTTTGTTATGAAGATGTAGTTCTGTTAACCCACATAGTGATTATAGCCTATCACAGGGCAGGAGTATGCCTATCTGTCTCTCTCTCTCTGTGTCTGTCTCTCTCTCTCTCTCTGTCTCTCTCTCTCTGTCTCTCTCTCTCTCTTCAAAGGGCTTTATTGGCATGGGAAACATATGTTTACATTGCCAAAGCAAGTGAAGTAGATAATAAACAAAAGTGAAATAAACAATAAAAATTACACTCACAAGTTTCAAAGGAAAAGAGACCTTTCAAATGTCATGTGACATCTATATACAGTGTTATAATGATGAGCAAATGGTTAAAGTACAAAATGGTGTTTTATTTACAATGGTGTTTGTTCTTCACTGGTTGCCCTTTTCTTGTGGCAACAGGTCACAAATCTTGCTGCTGTGATGTCACACTGTGGTATTTCACCCAATAGATATGAGAGTTTATCAAAATTGGGTTTGTTTTCAAATTTGGATCTGTGTAATCTGAGGGAAATATGTGTCTCTATGGTCCTACATTTGGCAGGAGGTTAGGAAGTGCAGCTCAGTTTCCACCTCATTTTGTGGGCAGTGTGCACATAGCCTGCCTTCTCTTGAGAGCCAGGTCTGCCTACGGCGGCCTTTCTCAATAGCAAGGCTATGCTCACTGAGTCTGTACATAGTCAAAGCTTTCCTTAAGTTTGGGTCAGTCACAGTGGTCAGGTATTCTGCCACTGTGTACTCTCTGTTTAGGGACAAATATCATTCTAGTTTGCTCTGTTTTTTTGTTAATTACTTGACACATTGGAAATAATTATCTTTTTTGTTTTCTCATGATTTGGTTGGGTCTAATTGTGTTATTGTCCTGAGGCTCGGTGGGGTGTGTTTGTGAACAGAGCCCCAGGACCAGCTTGCTTATGGGACTCTGGTGCTGCAGACCTTTCTAGTGCCCGTGCCAATTCGTTGATATATATGTTGAAGAGGGTGGGGCTTAAGCTGCATCCCTGTCTCACCCCACGGCCCTGTGGGAAGAAATGTGTGTGTTTTTTGCCAATTTTAACCGCACACTTGTTGTTTGTGTACATGGATTTTATAATGTCGTATGTTTCCCCCAACACCACTTTCCATCAATTTGTATAGCAGACCCTCATGCCAAATTGAGTCGAAGGCTTTTTTGAAATCAACAAAGCATGAGAAGACTTTGCCTTTGTTTTGGTTTGTTTGTTTGTCAATTAGGGTGTGCAGGGTGAATACACGATCTGTCGTACGGTAATTTGGTAAAAAGCCAATTTGACATTTGCTCAGTACATTGTTTTCACTGAGGAAATGTACGAGTCTGCTGTTAATGATAATGCAGAGTATTTTCCCAAGGTTGCTGTTGACACATATCCAACGATAGTTATTGGGGTCAAATTTGTCTCCACTTTTGTGGATTGGGGTGATCAGTCCTTGGTTCCAACTATTGGGGAAGATGCCAGAGCTAAGGATGATGTTAGAGAGTTTTAGTATAGCCAATTGGAATTTGTGGTGTATATTTGATCACTTCATTGAGGATACCATCAACACCACAGGCCTATTTGGGCTGAAGGGTTTTTATTTTGTCCTGTAGCTCATTCAAGGTAATTGTAGAATCCAGTGGGTTCTGGGAGTCTTTAATAGTTGACTCTCTAAGATTCGTATTTGATCATGTAAATGTTTTTGCTCTTTATTCTTTGTTATAGAGCCAAAAAGATTGGAGAAGTGGTTTACCCATACATCTCCATTTTGGATAGATAATTCTTCGTGTTGTTGTTTGTTTAGTGTTTTCCAATTTTCCCAGAATTGGTTAGAGTCTATGGATTCTTCAATTACATTGAGCTGATTTCTGACATGCTGTTCCTTCTTTTTCCGTAGTGTATTTCTGTATTGTTTTAGTGATTCACCATAGTGAAGGCGTAGACTCAGGTTTTCCGGGTCTCTATGTTTTTGGTTGGACAGGTTTCTCAATTTCTTTCTTAGATTTTTGCATTCTTCATCAAACCATTTGTCATTGTTGTTCATTTTCTTCGTCTAGTCACCCCCGGTCTCTTTTCTTTCCTCTAGTCTAGTCACCCCCGGTCTCTCCTCCTCTAGTCTAGTCACCCCCGGTCTCTCCTCCTCTAGACTAGTCACCCCCGGTCTCTCCTCCTCTAGTCTAGTCACCCCCGGTCTCTTTTCTTTCCTCTAGTCTAGTCACCCCCGGTCTCTCCTCCTCTAGTCTAGTCACCCCCGGTCTCTCCTCCTCTAGTCTAGTCACCCCCGGTCTCTCCTCCTCTAGTCTAGTCACCCCCGGTCTCTTTTCTTTCCTCTAGACTAGTCACCCCCGGGCTCTTTTCTTTCCTCTAGTCTAGTCACCCCCGGTCTCTCCTCCTCTAGACTAGTCACCCCCGGTCTCTCCTCCTCTAGACTAGTCACCCCCGGTCTCTCCTCCTCTAGACTAGTCACCCCCGGTCTCTCCTCCTCTAGACTAGTCACCCCCGGTCTCTCCTCCTCTAGTCTAGTCACCCCCGGTCTCTCCTCCTCTAGTCTAGTCACCCCCGGTCTCTCCTCCTCTAGACTAGTCACCCCCGGTCTCTCCTCCTCTAGTCTAGTCACCCCCGGTCTCTCCTCCTCTAGTCTAGTCACCCCCGGTCTCTCCTCCTCTAGTCTAGTCACCCCCGTTCTCTCCTCCTCTAGTCTAGTCACCCCCGGTCTCTCCTCCTCTAGACTAGTCACCCCCGGTCTCTCCTCCTCTAGTCTAGTCCCGTGTGGCTCAGTTAGGTCCCGTGTGGCTCAGTTGGTAGAGCATGGCGCTTGCAACGCCAGAGTTGTGGGTTCAATTCCCACGGGGGGACCAGGGTTCAATTTCCACGGGGGGACCAGGATGAATATGTATGAACTTTCCAATTTGTAAGTCGCTCTGGATAAGAGCGTCTGCTAAATGACTTAAATGTAATGTAAATGTAGTCACCCCCGGTCTCTTTTCTTTCCTCTAGTCTAGTCACCCCCGTTCTCTCCTCCTCTAGTCTAGTCACCCCCGGTCTCTTTTCTTTCGTCTAGTCACCCCCGTTCTCTCCTCCTCTAGTCTAGTCACCCCCGGGCTCTTTTCTTTTCTCTAGTCTAGTCACCCCCGTTCTCTCCTCCTCTAGTCTAGTCACCCCCGGTCTCTTTTCTTTCCTCTAGACTAGTCACCCCCGGGCTCTTTTCTTTCCTCTAGTCTAGTCACCCCCGGTCTCTCCTCCTCTAGACTAGTCACCCCCGGTCTCTCTTCCTCTAGTCTAGTCACCCCCGGTCTCTCCTCCTCTAGACTAGTCACCCCCGGTCTCTCCTCCTCTAGTCTAGTCACCCCCGGTCTCTTTTCTTTCCTCTAGACTAGTCACCCCCGGGCTCTTTTCTTTCCTCTAGTCTAGTCACCCCCGTTCTCTCCTCCTCTAGTCTAGTCACCCCCGGTCTCTCCTCCTCTAGACTAGTCACCCCCGGTCTCTTCTCCTCTAGACTAGTCATCCCCGGTCTCTCCTCCTCTAGTCTAGTCACCCCCGGTCTCTTTTCTTTCCTCTAGACTAGTCACCCCCGGTCTCTCCTCCTCTAGACTAGTCACCCCAGGTCTCTTTTTTTTCCTCTAGTCTAGTCACCCCCGGTCTCTTTTCTTTCCTCCAGACTAGTCACCCCCGGTCTCTTTTCTTTCCTCTAGACTAGTCACCCCCGGTCTCTTTTCTTTCCTTTAGTCTAGTCACCCCCGGTCTCTTTTCTTCCCTCTAGTCTAGTCACCCCGGTCTCTTTTCTTTCCTCTTGTCTAGTCACCCCCGGTCTCTTTTCTTCCCTCTAGACTAGTCACCCCCGGTCTCTTTTCTTTCCTCTAGTCTAGTCACCCCCAGTCTCTTTTCTTTCCTCTAGTCTAGTCACCCCAGGTCTCTTTTCTTTCCTCTAGTCTAGTCACCCCGGTCTCTTTTCTTTCCTCTAGTCTAATCACCCCCGGTCTCTTTTCTTTCCTCCAGACTAGTCACCCCCGGTCTCTTTTCTTTCCTCTAGTCTAGTCACCCCCGGTCTCTCCTCCTCTAGACTAGTCACCCCCGGTCTCTTCTCCTCTAGACTAGTCATCCCCGGTCTCTCCTCCTCTAGTCTAGTCACCCCCGGTCTCTTTTCTTTCCTCTAGTCTAGTCACCCCCGGGCTCTTTTCTTTCCTCTAGTCTAGTCACCCCCGGTCTCTCCTCCTCTAGACTAGTCACCCCCGGTCTCTCCTCCTCTAGACTAGTCACCCCCGGTCTCTCCTCCTCTAGACTAGTCACCCCCGGTCTCTTCTCCTCTAGACTAGTCATCCCCGGTCTCTCCTCCTCTAGTCTAGTCACCCCCGGTCTCTTTTCTTTCCTCTAGACTAGTCACCCCCGGTCTCTTTTCTTTCCTCTAGACTAGTCACCCCCGGTCTCTTTTCTTTCCTCTAGACTAGTCACCCCCGGTCTCTTTTCTTTCCTCTAGACTAGTCACCCCCGGTCTCTTTTCTTTCCTCTAGTCTAGTCACCCCCGGTCTCTCCTCCTCTAGACTATTCACCCCCGGTCTCTCCTCCTCTAGACTAGTCATCCCCGGTCTCTCCTCCTCTAGTCTAGTCACCCCCGGTCTCTCCTCCTCTAGACTAGTCACCCCCGGTCTCTCCTCCTCTAGACTAGTCACCCCCGGTCTCTTCTCCTCTAGACTAGTCATCCCCGGTCTCTCCTCCTCTAGTCTAGTCACCCCCGGTCTCTTTTCTTTCCTCTAGACTAGTCACCCCCGGTCTCTTTTCTTTCCTCTAGACTAGTCACCCCCGGTCTCTTTTCTTTCCTTTAGTCTAGTCACCCCCGGTCTCTTTTCTTCCCTCTAGTCTAGTCACCCCGGTCTCTTTTCTTTCCTCTTGTCTAGTCACCCCCGGTCTCTTTTCTTTCCTCTAGTCTAGTCACCCCCAGTCTCTTTTCTTTCCTCTAGTCTAGTCACCCCCGGTCTCTTTTCTTCCCTCTAGACTAGTCACCCCCGGTCTCTTTTCTTTCCTCTAGACTAGTCACCCCCGGTCTCTTTTCTTTCAAGCATCGTCTTCACCCCCCCTTTCCTTTTTCCTTCATTCTGTCTCTCTGAGGACTCCTTGGCTGTTGCATGTTTGATGAGGTTCATGAAATATGCAGAGTTTCCATTGGCTTGAGATGAGAGGCTAGTAGGGCGACCCAATACTTGTCAATACAACATATACTTAACAGGCTAATGTAAAGACACACACACAGACAGACATATACACACAAACACACACTCTCTCACACACACACAGCCCCATCCTGTCTGTGCCATATCAGTAGATTTGACTGTCTGAGGGATGAAGGTCATGTTTCATGTGTGACATGTCTATTCTCCCTAAATGAACAGGAGCAGAGGAACACACGAACACACACACACACACACACACACACACACACACACACACGTCTGTTCTCACTAAACAAGAGCGTGGGAGAGACGCAGGAGAAGCCTACCTGCCCACCCAATCCCCCGGTCGACATTAACATTTCAGTGTTTATCTGACACCTAAACCTTTCTCCGACCGACCTGGACAGATTCACAGCTGATAGTTTTACCTTCTTACCAAACACCCAGATTATTCACTGAGGGGGGAGGTTTGTCGGAAGGCCATTAACATCCAATGCAAAATGTATCTGAACGTTTCTGAACCAAAATGGATGCATCTAAGGGAAGATGAAGAGGACTTTCTCACAACATATTTAGTGATGGAGAGGAAGATAGGAACACTATGATAAACACCCCCAAGCTGCAATGTGTGTGTGTGTGTGTGTGTGTGTGTGTGTGTGTGTGTGTGTGTGTGTGTGTGTGTGTGTGTGTGTGTGTGTGTGTGTGTGTGTGTGTGTGTGTGTGTGTGTGTGTGTGAGAGAGAGAGCTTTCTCTGGTCAAGGGCATTAGGTCTATTGTATCTTTTCCAAAACAAACATTGAGGAGACAGAGAGGAGTCACAGTCCAGACGACCAACAGGTTAAAACATTGAAGAGACAGAGAGGAGTCACAGTCCAGACGACCAACAGGTTAAAACATTGAGGAGACAGAGAGGAGTCACAGTCCAGACGACCAACAGGTTAAAACATTGAAGAGACAGAGAGGAGTCACAGACCAGACGACCAACAGGTTAAAACATTGAGGAGACAGAGAGGAGTCACAGTCCAGACGACCAACAGGTTAAAACATTTAGGAGACAGACAGGACGGGTAGCCTATTCTCATCAGAGAGGTCTTTGAAACCTTGAATAAGTGTTTCAAATTTGGGGAAATGACACTCTCTAATTGTTTTTAGTATTTTTTTAAACATTTTGTCAAGAAATGCAGCTCTGTCTCGGGTTCTGCAGTGGTTTCTCTGTCTTTATCTCTCTGTTTTTCTCTCACTCTCTCAATTCAATTCAAGGGGCTTTATTGGCATGGGAAACATATGTCAACATTGCCAAAGCAAGTGAGGTAGATAATATACAAAAGTGAAATAAACAATAAAAATGAACAGTAAACATTACACTCACAGAAGTTCCAAAAGAAAAAAGAAATTTCAAATGTCATAGTATGTATATTTACAGTGTTGTAACAATGTACAAATAGTTAAAGTACAAAAGGGAAAATAAATAAGCATAAATATGGGTTGTATTTACAATGGTGTTTGTTCTCGCTCTCTCTCGCTTTCTCTTTCTCTCTCTTTCTCCCCCTCTCACCCCCCCT